>NW_018743555.1:852663-1044156 GCF_001683475.1 Chenopodium quinoa | reverse complement strand
TTTTACTTTCATTTGATTCAATTAGCTCTGTTTGAATGTGTTTGACTTTCATTTGATTCTATTAGGTTTGTTTGAATGTGTTTTACTATAATTTGATTCAATTAGCTTTGTTTAAATGTGTTTGACTTTCATTTGATTCAATTAGCTTTATAGAATGCATTTGACTTTCATTTGATTCAATTAGCTCTGTTTGAATGTGTTTGTCTTTCATTTGATTCAATTAGTTTGTTTGAATGCGTTTAACTTTCATTTGATTCAATTGCTTTGTTTGAATGTGTTTGACTTTCATTTGATTCAATTAGGTTTGTTTGATTGCATTTGACTTTCATTTAATTCAAATAGCTTTGTTTGAATGTGTTTGGCTTTCATTTGATTTAATTAGCTTTTTTTTATTGTGTTTGACTTTCATTTGATTTAATTAGATTTTTTTAGATGTTTTTGACTTTCATTTGATTGAATTAGCTTTTTTGAATGCATTTGACTTTAATTTGATTAAAAAAGCTCTGTTTGAATGTGTTTGACTTACATTTGATCTAATCAGCTTTGTTTGAATGTGTTTGACTTTCATTTGATTCAATTAGCTTTGTTTGAATGTGTTTGACTTTCATTTGATTCAATTAGGTTTGTTTGAATGTGTTTGACTTTCATTTGATTCAATTGGCTTTTTTGGAATGTTTTTTACTTTCATTTGATTCAATTAGCTTTGTAGATAGCATTTGACTTTCAATTGATTCAAATAGCTGTGTTTGAATGTGTTTGACTTTCATTTGATTCAATTAGCTCTGTTTGAATGTGTTTGACTTTCATTTGATTCAATTAGGTTTGTTTGAATGTGTTTTACTTTCATTTGATTCAATTAGCTTTGTTGAATGCATTTGACTTTCATTTGATTCAATTAGCTTTGTAGAAAGCATTTGACTTTCATTTGATTGCTTTGTTTGAATGTGTTTGACTTTCATTTTATTCTATTAGGTTGTTTGAATGTGTTTTACTATAATTTGTTTCAATTAGCTTTGTTTAAATGTGTTTGACTTTCATTTGATTCAATTAGCTTTATAGAATGCATTTGACTTTCATTTGATTCAATTAGCTTTGTTTGAATGTGTTCGTCTTTCATTTGATTCTATTAGGTTTGTTTGAATGCGTTTTTCATTTGATTCAATTAGCTTTGTAGATTGCATTTGACTTTCATTTTCAAATAGATTTGTTTGAATGTGTTTGACTTTCATTTGATTTAATTAGCTTTTTTTGATTGTGTTTTACTTTCATTTGATTTAATTAGATTTTTTTAGATGTTTTTCACTTTCATTTGATTCAATTAGCTTTTTTGAAAGCATTTGACTTTAATTTGATTCAAAAAGCTCTGTTTGAATGTGTTTGACTTACATTTGATCTAATCAGCTTTGTTTGAATGTGTTTGACTTTCATTTGATTCAGTTAGCTTTGTTTGAATGTGTTGACTTTTCATTTGATTCTATTAGGTTTGTTTGAATGCGTTTAACTTTCATTTGATTCAATTAGCTTTGTAGATTGCATTTGACTTTCATTTAATTTAAATAGCTTTGTTTGAATGTGTTTGACTTTCATTTGATTTAATTAGCTTTTTTTATTGTGTTTGACTTTCATTTGATTTTTTAGATGTTTTTACTTTCATTTGATTCAATTAGCTTTTTTGAATGCATTTGACTTTAATTTGATTCAAAAAGCTCTGTTTGAATGTGTTTGACTTACATTTGATCTAATCAGCTTTGTTTGAATGTGTTTGACTTTCATTTGATTCAATTAGCTTTTGTTTGAATGTGTTTGACTTTCATTTGATTCAATTAGGTTTGTTTAATGTGTTTGACTTTCATTTGATTCAATTGGCTTTTTTAAAATGTTTTTGACTTTCATTTGATTCAATTAGCTTTGTAGAAAGCATTTGACTTTCAATTGATTCAAATAACTGTGTTTGAATGTGTTTTACTTTCATTTGATTCAATTAGCTCTGTTTGAATGTGTTTGACTTTCATTTGATTCTATTAGGTTTGTTTGAATGTGTTTTACTATAATTTGATTCAATTAGCTTTGTTTAAATGTTTGACTTTCATTTGATTCAATTAGCTTTATAGAATGCATTTGACTTTCATTTGATTCAATTAAGCTCTGTTTGAATGTGTTTCGTCTTTCATTTGATTCAATTAGGTTTGTTTGAATGCGTTTAACTTTCATTTGATTCAATTAGCTTTGTTTGAATGTGTTTGACTTTCATTTGATTCAATTAGGTTTGTTTGATTGCATTTGACTTTCATTTAAATTCAAATAGCTTTGTTTGAATGTGTTTGACTTTCATTTGATTTAATTAGCTTTTTTTTTATTGTGTTTGACTTTCATTTGATTTAATTAGATTTTTTTTAGATGTTTTTTGACTTTCATTTGATTGAATTAGCTTTTTTGAACTGCATTTGACTTTAATTTGATTCAAAAAGCTCTGTTTGAATGTGTTTGACTTACATTTGAATCTAATCAGCTTTGTTTGAATGTGTTTGACTTTCATTTGATTCAGTTAGCTTTGTTTGAATGTGTTTGACTTTCATTTGATTCAATTAGGTTTGTTTGAATGTGTTTGACTTTCATTTGATTCAATTGGCTTTTTTGGAAATGTTTTGACTTTCATTTGATTCAATTAGCTTTGTAGATAGCATTTGACTTTCAATTGATTCAAATAGCTGTGTTTGAATGTGTTTGACTTTCATTTGATTCAATTAGCTCTGTTTGAATGTGTTTGACTTTCATTTGATTCAATTAGGTTTGTTTGAATGTGTTTTACTTTCATTTGATTCAATTAGCTTTGTTGAATGCATTTGACTTTCATTTGATTCAATTAGCTTTGTAGAAAGCATTTTGACTTTCATTTGATTCAATTAGCTTTGTTTGAATGTGTTTGATTTTCATTTTATTCTATTAGGTCTGTTTGAATGTGTTTTACTATAATTTGTTTCAATTAGCTTTGTTTAAATGTGTTTGACTTTTCATTTGATTCAATTAGCTTTATAGAATGCATTTGACTTTCATTTGATTCAATTAGCTTTGTTTGAATGTGTTCGTCTTTCATTTGATTCTATTAGGTTTGTTTGAATGCGTTTAACTTTCATTTGATTCAATTAGCTTTGTAGATTGCATTTGACTTTCATTTAATTCAAATAGATTTGTTTGAATGTGTTTGACTTTCATTTGATTTAATTAGCTTTTTTTGATTGTGTTTTACTTTCATTTGATTTAATTAGATTTTTTTAGATGTTTTTCACTTTCATTTGATTCAATTAGCTTTTTTGAAAGCATTTGACTTTAATTTGATTCAAAAAGCTCTGTTTGAATGTGTTTGACTTACATTTGATCTAATCAGCTTTGTTTGAATGTGTTTGACTTTCATTTGATTCAGTTAGCTTTGTTTGAATGTGTTTCGACTTTTCATTTGATTCTATTAGGTTTGTTTGAATGCGTTTAACTTTCATTTGATTCAATTAGCTTTGTAGATTGCATTTGACTTTCATTTAATTCAAATAGCTTTGTTTGAATGTGTTTGACTTTCATTTGATTTAAATTAGCTTTTTTTTATTGTGTTTGACTTTCATTTGATTTAATTAGATTTTTTTAGATGTTTTTTACTTTCATTTGATTCAATTAGCTTTTTTGAATGCATTTGACTTTAATTTGATTCAAAAAGCTCTGTTTGAATGTGTTTGACTTACATTTGATCTAATCAGCTTTGTTTGAATGTGTTTGACTTTCATTTGATTCAGTTAGCTTTGTTTGAATGTGTTTGACTTTTCATTTGATTCAATTAGGTTTGTTTGAATGTGTTTGACTTTCATTTGATTCAATTGGCTTTTTAAAATGTTTTTTGACTTTCATTTGATTCAATTAGCTTTGTAGAAAGCATTTGACTTTCAATTGATTCAAATAACTGTGTTTGAATGTGTTTTTACTTTCATTTGATTCAATTAGCTCTGTTTGAATGTGTTTGACTTTCATTTGATTCTATTAGGTTTGTTTGAATGTGTTTTACTATAATTTGATTCAATTAGCTTTGTTTAAATGTGTTTGACTTTCATTTGATTCAATTAGCTTTATAGAATGCATTTGACTTTCATTTTATTCAATTAGCTCTGTTTGAATGTGTTCGTCTTTCATTTGATTCAATTAGGTTTGTTTGAATGCGTTTAACTTTCATTTGATTCAATTAGCTTTGTTTGAATGTGTTTGACTTTCATTTGATTCTATTAGGTTTGTTTGAATGCGTTTAACTTTCTTTTGATTCAATTAGCTTTGTAGATTGCATTTGACTTTCATTTAAATTCAAATAGCTTTGTTTGAATGTGTTTGACTTTCATTTGATTTAATTAGCTTTTTTTTTATTGTGTTTGACTTTCATTTGATTTAACTAGATTTTTTTAAATGTTTTTAACTTTCATTTGATTCGATTAGCTTTTTTGAATGCATTTGACTTTAATTTGATTCAAAAAAGCTCTGTTTGAAATGTGTTTGACTTACATTTGATCTAATCAGCTTTGTTTGAATGTGTTTGACTTTCATTTGATTCAGTTAGCTTTGTTTTGAATGTGTTTGACTTTCATTTGATTCAATTAGGTTTGTTTGAATGTGTTTGACTTTCATTTGATTCAATTGGCTTTTTAAAATGTTTTTGACTTTCATTTGATTCAATTAGCTTTGTAGAAAGCATTTGACTTTCAATTGATTCAAATAGCTGTGTTTGAATGTGTTTTACTTTCATTTGATTCAATTAGCTCTGTTTGAATGTGTTTGACTTTCATTTGATTCTATTAGGTTTGTTTGAATGTGTTTTACTATAATTTGATTCAATTAGCTTTGTTTAAATGTGTTTGACTTTCAATTGATTCAATTAGCTTTATAGAATGCATTTGACTTTCATTTGATTCAATTAGCTCTGTTTGAATGTGTTCGTCTTTCATTTGATTCAATTAGGTTTGTTTGAATGCGTTAAACTTTCATTTGATTCAATTAGCTTTGTTTGAATGTGTTTGACTTTCATTTGATTCAATTAGGTTTGTTTGATTGCATTTGACTTTCATTTAAATCAAATAGCTTTGTTTGAATGTGTTTGACATTCATTTGATTTAATTAGCTTTTTTTTATTGTGTTTGACTTTCATTTTATTTAATTAGATTTTTTAGATGTTTTTGACTTTCATTTGATTCAATTAGCTTTTTTGAAAGCATTTGACTTTAATTTGATTCAAAAAGCTCTGTTTGAATGTGTTTGACTTACATTTGATCTAATCAGCTTTGTTTGAATGTGTTTGACTTTCATTTGATTCAGTTAGCTTTGTTTGAATGTGTTTGACTTTCATTTGATTCAATTAGGTTTGTTTGAATGTGTTTGACTTTCATTTGATTCAATTGGCTTTTTTGGAATGTTTTTTTACTTTCATTTGATTCAATTAGCTTTGTAGATAGCATTTGACTTTCAATTGATTCAAATAGCTGTGTTTGAATGTGTTTGACTTTCATTTGATTCAATTTAGCTCTGTTTGAATGTGTTTGACTTTCATTTGATTCTATTAGGTTTGTTTGAATGTGTTTTACTTTCATTTGATTCAATTAGCTTTGTTTAAATGTGTTTGACTTTCATTTGATTCAATTAGCTTTATAGAATGCATTTGACTTTCATTTGATTCAATTAGCTCTGTTTGAATGTGTTCATCTTTCATTTGATTCTATTAGGTTTGTTTGGATGCGTTTAACTTTCATTTAATTCAAATAGCTTTGTTTGAATGTGTTTGACTTTCATTTGATTTAATTAGCTTTTTTTAGATGTTTTTGACTTTCATTTGATTCAATTAGCTTTTTTTGAATGCATTTAACTTTAATTTGATTCAAATAGCTCTGTTTGAATGTGTTTGACTTACATTTGATCTAATCAGCTTTGTTTGAATGTGTTTTGACTTTCATTTGATTCAGTTAGCTTTGTTTGAATGTGTTTGACTTTCATTTGATTCAATTAGGTTTGTTAGAATGTGTTTGACTTTCATTTGATTCAATTGGCTTTTTTAAAATGTTTTTGACTTTCATTTGATTCAATTAGCTTTGTAGAAAGCATTTGACTTTCAATTTATTCAAATAGCTGTGTTTGAATGTGTTTTACTTTTATTTGATTTAATTAGCTCTGTTTGAATGTGTTTGACTTTCATTTGATTCTATTAGGTTTGTTTGAATGTGTTTTACTATAATTTGATTCAATTAGCTTTGTTTAAATGTGTTTGACTTTCATTTGATTCAATTAGCTTTATAGAATGCATTTGACTTTAAATTAATTCAATTAGCTCTGTTTGAATGTGTTCGTCTTTCATTTGATTCAATTAGGTTTGTTTGAATGCGTTTAACTTTCATTTGATTCAATTAGCTTTGTTTGAATGTGTTTGACTTTCATTTGATTCAATTAGGTTTGTTTGATTGCATTTGACTTTCATTTAATTCAAATAGCTTTGTTTGAATGTGTTTGACTTTCATTTGATTTAATTAGCTTTTTTTTATTGTGTTTGACTTTCATTTGATTTAATTAGATTTTTTTAGATGTTTTTGACTTTCATTTGATTTAATTAGCTTTTTTGAAAGCATTTGACTTTAATTTGATTCAAAAAGCTCTGTTTGAATGTGTTTGACTTACATTTGATCTAATCAGCTTCGTTTGAATGTGTTTGACTTTCATTTGATTCAGTTAGCTTTGTTTGAATGTGTTTGACTTTCATTTGATTCAATTAGGTTTGTTTGAATGTGTTTGACTTTCATTTGATTCAATTGGCTTTTTTGGAATGTTTTTGACTTTCATTTGATTCAATTAGCTTTGTAGATAGCATTTGACTTTCAATTGATTCAAATATCTGTGTTTGAATGTGTTTGACTTTCATTTGATTCAATTAGCTCTGTTTGAATGTGTTTGACTTTCATTTGATTCTATTAGGTTTGTTTGAATGTGTTTTACTTTCATTTGATTCAATTAGCTTTGTTTAAATGTGTTTGACTTTCATTTGATTCAATTAGCTTTATAGAATGCATTTGACTTTCATTTGATTCAATTAGCTCTGTTTGAATGTGTTCGTCTTTCATTTGATTCTATTAGGTTTGTTTGGATGCGTTTAACTTTCATTTAATTCAAATAGCTTTGTTTGAATGTGTTTGACTTTCATTTGATTTAATTAGCTTTTTTTATTGTGTTTGACTTTCATTTTATTTAATTAGATTTTTTTACATGTTTTTGACTTTCATTTGATTCAATTAGCTTTGTTGAATGCATTTGACTTTCATTTGATTCAAAAAGCTTTGTTAGAATGTGTTTGACTTTCATTGGATTCATTTGGCTTTGTTCGAATGTTTTTTAATTCCATTTGATTCAATTGATTCATATAGCTTTGGTTGAATGTGTTTCACTTTCATTTGATTTAATTAGGTTTTTTTTAGATGTTTTTGACTTTCATTTGATTCAATTAGCTTTGTTTGATAGTGTTTCACTTTCATTTGATTCAATTAGCTTTATAGATGCTTTTGAATTTCATTTGATTCAAATAGTTTTGTTTGAATGTGTTCGACCTTTTATTGATTTAATTTGAATGTTTTTAGATGTTTTTACTTTCATTTGATTCAATTAGATTTGTAGAATGCATTTGAATTTCATTTGATTCAAATAGCTTTGTCTGAATGTGTTTGACTTTCATTTGATTTAATTAGATTTTTAAAGATGTTTTTTGACTTTCGTTTGATTCAATTAGCTTTGTTGAATGCATTTGACTTTAATTTGATTCAAAAAGCTCTGTTTGAATGTATTTGACTTTCATTTGATTCAATTAGGTTTGTTTGAATGTGTTTTACTTTCACTTGATTCAATTAGCTTTCTTTGAATGTATTTGACTTTCATTTGATTCAATTAGCTTTATAGAATGCTTTTGACTTTCATTTGATTCAAATAGTTTTGTTTGAATGTGTTAGACCTTTTTTGATTTAATTTGAATTTTTTAGATGTTTTTTACTTTCATTTGATTCAATTAGATTTGTGGAATGCATTTGAATTTCATTTGATTCAAATAGCTTTGTCTGAATGTGTTTGACTTTCATTTGATTTAATTTGATTTTTTTAGATGTTTTTGACTTTCGTTTGATTCAATTAGCTTTGTTGAATGCATTTGACTTTAATTTCAATCAAAAAGCTCTGTTTGAATTTGTTTGACTTTCATTTGATTCAAATAGCTGTGTTTGAATATGTTTGACTTTCATTTGATTCAATTAGCTTTGTTGAATGCATTTGACTTTCATTCGATTTAAAAAGCTCTGTTTGAATGAGTTGGACTTACATTTGATTCAATTAGCTTTGTTTGAATGTGTTTGACTTTCATTTGATTCAATTAGCTCTGTTTGAATGTATTTGACTTTCATTTGATTCAATTAGGTTTGTTTGAATGTGTTTTACTTTTGTTTGATTCAATTAGCTTTGTTTGAAAGTGTTTGACTTTCATTTGATTCAAATAGCTGTGTTTGAATATGTTTGACTTTCATTTGATTCAATTAGCTTTGTTGAATGCATTTGACTTTCATTTGATTTAAAAAGCTCTGTTTGATTGTGTTTGACTTACATTTGATTCAATTAGCTTTGTTTGAATGTGTTTGACTTACATTTGATTCAATTAGCTTTGTTTGAATGTATTTGACTTTTATTTGATTCAATTAGGTTTGTTTGAATGTGTTTGACTTTCATTTGATTCAATTAGCTTTGTTTGAATGTGTTTGACTTTCATTTGATTCAATTAGGTTTGTTTGAATGTGTTTAACTTTCTTTTGATTCAATTGGCTTTTTTGGAATGTTTTTGACTTTTATTTGATTCAATTAGCTTTGTAGAAAGCATTTGACTTTCAATTGATTCAAATAGCTGTGTTTGAATGTGTTTTACTATCATTTGATTCAATTAGCTCTGTTTAAATGTGTTTGACTTTCATTTGATTCTATTAGGTTTGTTTGAATGTGTTTTACTATAATTTGATTCAATTAGCTTTGTTTAAATGTGTTTGACTTTCATTTGATTCAATTAGCTTTATAGAATGCATTTGACTTTCATTTGATTCAATTAGATCTGTTTGAATGTGTTCGTCTTTCATTTGATTCAATTAGGTTTGTTTGAATGTGTTTAACTTTCATTTGATTCAATTAGCTTTGTTTGAATGTGTTTGACTTTCATTTGATTCAATTAGGTTTGTTTGATTGCATTTGACTTTCATTTAATTCAAATAGCTTTGTTTGAATGTGTTTGACTTTCATTTGATTTAATTAGCTTTTTTTTATTGTGTTTGACTTTCATTTGATTTAATTAGATTTTTTTAGATGTTTTTGACTTTCATTTGATTCAATTAGCTTTGTTGAATGCATTTGACTTTCATTTGATTCAATTAGCTTTGTAAAAAGCATTTGACTTTCAATTGATTCAAATAGCTGTGTTTGAATGTGTTTGACTTTCATTTGATTCAATTAAGCTCTGTTTGAATGTGTTTGACTTTCATTTGATTCTATAAGGTTTGTTTGAATGTGTTTTACTATAATTTGATTCAATTAGCTTTGTTTAAATGTGTTTGACTTTCATTTGATTCAATTAGCTTTATAGAATGCATTTGACTTTCATTTGATTCAATTAGCTCTGTTTGAATGTGTTCGTCTTTCATTTGATTCTATTAGGTTTGTTTGGATGCGTTTAACTTTCATTTAATTCAATTAGCTTTGTAGATTGCATTTGACTTTCATTTAATTCGAATAGCTTTGTTTGAATGTGTTTGACTTTCATTTGATTTAATTAGCTTTTTTTTATTGTGTTTGACTTTCATTTGATTTAATTAGATTTTTTTAGTTGTTTTTGACTTTCATTTGATTCAATTAGCTTTGTTGAATGCATTTGACTTTAATTTGATTCAAAAAGCTCCGTTTGAATGTGTTTGACTTACATTTGATCTAATCAGCTTTGTTTGAATGTGTTTGACTTTCGTTTGATTCAATTAGCTTTATTTGATTGTGTTTGACTTTCATTTGATTCAATTAGGTTTGTTTGAATGTGTTTGACTTTCATTTGATTCAATTGGCTTTTTTGGAATGTTTTTGACTTTCATTTGATTCAATTAGCTTTGTAGAAAGCATTTGACTTTCAAATTGTTTCAAATAGCTGTGTTTGAATATGTTTGACTTTCATTTGATTCAATTAGCACTGTTTGAATGTGTTTGACTTTCATTTGATTCTATTAGGTTTGTTTGAATGTGTTTTACTATAATTTGATTCAATTAGCTTTGTTTAAATGTGTTTGACTTTCATTTGATTCAATTAGCTTTATAGAATGCATTTGACTTTCATTTGATTCAATTAGCTCTATTTGAATGTGTTCGTCTTTCATTTGATTCTATTAGGTTTGTTTGGATGCGTTTAACTTTCATTTAATTCAAATAGCTTTGTAGATTGCATTTGACTTTCATTTAATTCAAATAGCTTTGTTTGAATGTGTTTGACTTTCATTTGATTTAATTAGCTTTTTTTTATTGTGTTTGACTTTCATTTGATTTAATTAGATTTTTTTAGTTGTTTTTTGACTTTCATTTGATTCAATTAGCTTTGTTGAATGCATTTGACTTTAATTTGATTCAAAAAAGCTCCGTTTGAATGTGTTTGACTTACAATTGATCTAATCAGCTTTGTTTGAATGTGTTTGACTTTCGTTTGATTCAATTAGCTTTATTTGAATGTGTTTGACTTTCATTTGATTCAATTAGGTTTGTTTGAATGTGTTTGACTTTCATTTGATTCAATTGGCTTTTTTGGAATGTTTTTGACTTTCATTTGATTCAATTAGCTTTGTAGAAAGCATTTGACTTTCAAATTGATTCAAATAGCTGTGTTTGAATGTGTTTGATTTTCATTTGATTCAATTAGCACTGTTTGAATGTGTTTGACTTTCATTTGATTCTATTAGGTTTGTTTGAATGTGTTTGACTATAATTTGATTCAATTAGCTTTGTTTAAATGTGTTTGACTTTCATTTGATTCAATTAGCTTTATAGAATGCATTTGACTTTCATTTGATTCAATTAGCTTTGTTTGAATGTGTTCGTCTTTCATTTGATTCTATTAGGTTTGTTTGAATGCGTTTAACTTTCATTTGATTCAATTAGCTTTGTTGATTGCATTTGACTTTCATTTAATTCAAATAGCTTTGTTTGAATGTGTTTGACATTCATTTAATTTAATTAGCTTTTTTTTATTGTGTTTGACTTTCATTTGATTTAATTAGATTTTTTTAGATGTTTTTGACTTTCATTTGATTCAATTAGCTTTGTTGAATGCATTTAACTTTAATTTGATTCAAAAAGCTCTGTTTGAATGTGATTGACTTACATTTGATCTAATCAGCTTTGTTTGAATGTGTTTGACTTTAATTTGATCTAATTAGCTCCGTTTGAATGTGATTGACTTACATTTGATCTAATCAGCTCTGTTTGAATGTGTTTGACTTTCATTTGAAGCAATTAGGTTTGTTTGAATGTGTTTGACTTTCATTTGATTCAATTGGCTTTTTTGGAATGTTTTTGACTTTCATTTGATTCAATTAGCTTTGTAGAAAGCATTTGACTTTCATTTGATTCAAATAGCTGTGTTTGAATGTGTTTGACTTTCATTTGATTCAATTAGCTTTGTTTGAATGTGTTTGACTGTCATTTGATTCAATTTGCTTTCTTAAATGCATTTGACCTTCATTTGATTCAATTAGCTTTGTTGAATGCATTTGACTTTCATTTGATTCAAAAAGCTTTGTTAGAATGTGTTTGACTTTCATTGGATTCATCTGGCTTTGTTCGAATGTTTTTTAATTCCATTTGATTCAATTGATTCAAATAGCTTTGGTTGAATGTGTTTCACTTTCATTTGATTTAATTAGGTTTTTTTTGATGTTTTTGACTTTCATTTGATTCAATTAGCTTTGTTTGATAGTGTTTCACTTTCATTTTATTCAATTAGCTTTATAGAATGCTTTTGACTTTCATTTGATTCAAATAGTTTTGTTTGAATGTGTTTGACCTTTTATTGATTTAATTTGAATTTTTAGATGTTTTTACTTTCATTTGATTCAATTAGATTTGTAGAATGCATTTGAATTTCATTTGATTCAAATAGCATTGTCTGAATGTGTTTGACTTTCATTTGATTTAATTAGATTTTTATGATGTTTTTGACTTTCGTTTGATTCAATTAGCTTTGTTGAATGCATTTGACTTTAATTTGATTCAAAAAGCTCTGTTTGAATGTGTTTGACTTTCATTTGATTCAATTAGCTTTGTTTGAATGTGTTTGACTTTCATTTGATTCAATTAGGTTTGTTTGATTGTGTTTGACTTTCATTTGATTCAATTGGCTTTGTTGGAATGTTTTTTACTTTCATTTGATTCAATTAGTTTTGTCGAATGCATTTTTGTTTAATTTGATTCAAATAGCTTTGTTTGAATGTGTTTGACTTTCATTTCATTCAATTAGCTTTGTAGAATGCATTTGACCTTCATTTGATTCAAAAAGCTCTGTTTGAATGTGTTTGACTTACATTTGATTCAATTAGCTTTGTTTGAATGTGTTTGACTTTCATTTAATTCAATTAGCTCTGTTTGAATGTATTTGACTTTCATTTGATTCAATTAGGTTTGTTTGAATGTGTTTTACTTTCATTTGATTCAATTAGCTTTGTTTGAATGTATTTGACTTTCAATTGATTCAATTAGCTTTATAGAATGCTTTTGACTTTCATTTGATTCAAATAGTTTTGTTTGAATGTGTTTGACCTTTTTTTGATTTAATTTGAATTTTTTAGATGTTTTTACTTTCATTTGATTTAATTAGATTTGTAGAATGCATTTGAATTTCATTTGATTCAAATAGCTTTGTCTGAATGTGTTTGACTTTCATTTGATTTAATTTGATTTTTTTAGATGTTTTTGACTTTCGTTTGATTCAATTAGCTTTGTTGAATGCATTTGACTTTAATTTGATTCAAAAAGCTCTGTTTGAATTTGTTTGACATACATTTGATCTAATCAACTTTGTTTGAATGTGTTTGACTTTCATTTGATTCAATTAGCTTTGTTTGAATGTGTTTGACTTTTATTTGATTCAATTAGGTTTGTTTGAATGTGTTTGACTTTCATTTGATTCAATTGTTTTTGGAATGTTTTTGACTTTCATTTGATTCAATTAGCTTTGTAGAAAGCATTTCACTTTCATTTGATTCAAATAGCTGTGTTTGAATATGTTTCACTTTCATTTGAGTTAATTAGCTTTGTTGAATGCATTTGACTTTCATTTGATTTAAAAAGCTCTGTTTGAATTTGTTTGACTTACATTTGATTCAATTAGCTTTGTTTGAATGTGTTTGACTTTCATTTGATTCAATTAGCTCTGTTTGAAAGTCTTTGACTTTCATTTGATTCAAATAGCTGTGTTTGAATATGTTTGACTTTAATTTGATTCAATTAGCTTTGTTGAATGCATTTGACTTTCATTTGATTTAAAAAGCTCTGTTTGATTGTGTTAGACTTACATTTGATTCAATTAGCTTTGTTTGAATGTGTTTGACTTTCATTTGATTCAATTAGCTCTGTTTGAATGTATTTGACTTCATTTGATTCAATTAGGTTTGTTTGAATGTGTTTTACTTTTATTTGATTCAATTAGTTTTGTTTGAAAGTGTTTGACTTTCATTTGATTCAATTAGCTTTATAGAATGCTTTTGACTTTCATTTGATTCAAATAGTTTTGTTTGAATGTGTTTGACCTTTTATTGATTTAATTTGAATTTTTTAGATGTTTTCACTTACATTTGATTCAATTAGATTTGTAGAATGCATTTGAATTTCATTTGATTCAAATAGCTTTGTCTGAATGTGTTTTACTTTCATTTGATTTAATTAGATTTTTTTTAAATGTTTTTGTTTTTCGTTTGATTCAATTAGCTTTGTTGAATGCATTTGACTTTAATTTGATTCAAAAAGCTCTGTTTGAATGTGTTTGACTTACATTTGATCTAATCAGCTTTGTTTGAATGTGTTTGACTTTCATTTGATTCAATTAGCTTTGTTTGAATGTGTTTAACTTTCATTTGATTCAATTAGGTTTGTTTGAATGTGTTTGACTTTCATTTGATTCAATTGGCTTTGTTGGAATGTTTTTGACTTTCATTTGATTCAATTAGATTTGTAGAAAGCATTTGACTTTCAATTGATTCAATTAGCTTTGTTTGAATGTGTTCGTCTTTCATTTGATTCTATTAGGTTTGTTTGAATGTGTTTAAATTTAATTTGATTCAATTAGCTTTGTAGATTGCATTTGAATTTCATTTAATTCAAATAGCTTTGTTTGAATGTGTTTGACTTTCATTTGATTTAATTAGCTATTTTTTATTGTGTTTGACTTTCATTTGATTTAATTAGATTTTTTTAGATGTTTTTGACTTTCATTTGATTCATTTAGCTTTGTTGAATGCATTTGACTTTCATTTGATTCAAAAAGCTCTATTTGAATGTGTTTGACTTAAATTTTATCCAATTAGCTTTGTTTCAATGTGTTTGACTTTCATTTGATTCAATTAGCTTTGTAGGTTGCGTTTGACCTTCATTTGATTCAAAAAGCTCTTTTTAAATGTGTTTGACTTTCATTTTATTTAATTAGCTCTGTTTGAATGATTTTGACTTTCATTTGATTCAATTAGGTTTGTTTGAATGTGTTTGACTTTCATTTGATTCAATTGGCTTTGTTCGAATGTTTTTGACTTTCATTTGATTCAATTAGCTTTGTAGAATGCATTTGACTTTCATTTGATTCAAATAGCTTTGTCTGAATGTGATTGACTTTCATTTGATTTAATTAGGTTTTATGGATGTTTTTGACTTTAATTTGATTCAATTAGCTTTGTTGAATGCATTTGACTTTCATTCGATTCAAAAAGCTCTGTTTGAATGTGTTTGACTTACATTTCATTCAAATAGCTTTGTTTGAATGTGTTTAACTTTCAATTGATTCAATTAGCTTTGTAGATAAAATTTGACCTTCATTTGATTCAAAAAGCTCATTTTGAATGTGTTTGACTTTCATTTGATTCAATTAGCTCTGTTTGAATGTGTTTGTCTTTCATTTGATTCAATTAGCTTTGTTTGAATGTGTTTGACTTTCATTTGATTCAATTGGCTTTGTAGAATGCATTTGACCTTAATTTGATTCAAAAAGATCTTTTTGAATGGGTTTGACTTTCATTTGATTCAATTAGCTCTGTTTGAATGTGTTCGTCTTTCATTTGATTCTATTAGGTTTGTTTGAATGTGTTTAAATTTCATTTGATTCAATTAGCTTTGTAGATTGCATTTGACTTTCATTTAATTCAAATAGCTTTGTTTGATTTAATTAGCTTTTTTTTATTGCGTTTGACTTTCATTTGATTTAATTAGATTTTTTAGATGTTTTTGACTTTCATTTGATTCATTTAGCTTTGTAGAATGCATTTGACTTTCAGTTGATTCAAATAGCTTTGTCTGAATGTGTTTGACTTTCATTTGATTTAATTAGATTTTTTTAGATGTTTTTGACTTTTGTTTGATTCAGTTAGCTTTGTTGAATGCATTTGACTTTCATTTGATTCAAAAAGCTCTGTTTGAATGTGTTTGACTTAAATTTTATCCAATTAGCTTTGTTTCAATGTGTTTGACTTTCATTTGATTCAATTAGCTTTGTAGGTTGCGTTTGACCTTCATTTGATTCAAAAAGCTCTTTTTAAATGTGTTTGACTTTCATTTTATTTAATTAGCTCTGTTTGAATGATTTTGACTTTCATTTGATTCAATTAGGTTTGTTTGAATGTGTTTGACTTTCATTTGATTCAATTAGCTTTGTTCGAATGTTTTTGACTTTCATTTGATTTAATTAACTTTATAGAATGCATTTGAATTTCATTTGATTCAAATAGCTTTGTCTGAATGTGATTGAATTTCATTTGATTTAATTAGGTTTTTTGGATGTTTTTTGACTTTAATTTGATTCAATTAGCTTTGTTGAATGCATTTGACTTTAATTTAATTCAAAAAGCTCTGTTTGAATGTGTTTAGCTTACATTTGATCTAATCAGCTTTGTTTGAATGTGTTTGACTTTCATTTGATTCAATTAGCTTTGTTTGAATGTGTTTGAATTTCATTTGATTCAATTAGGTTTGTTTGAATGTGTTTGACTTTCATTTGATTCAATTAGCTTTGTTTGAATGTGTTTGAATTTCATTTGATTCAATTAGGTTTGTTTGAATGTGTTTGACTTTCATTTGATTCAATAGGCTTTTTTGGAATGTTTTTGACTTTCATTTGATTCAATTAGCTTTGTAGAAAGCATTTGACTTTCAATTGATTCAAATAGCTGTGTTTGAATGTGTTTGACTTTCATTTGATTCAATTAGCTCTGTTTGAATGTGTTTGACTTTCATTTGATTCTATTAGGTTTGTTTGAATGTGTTTTACTGTAATTTGATTCAATTAGCTTTGTTTAAATGTGTTTGACTTTCATTTGATTCAATTAGCTTTATAGAATGCATTTAACTTTCATTTGATTCAATTAGCTCTGTTTGAATGTGTTCGTCTTTCATTTGATTCAATTAGGTTTGTTTGAATGCGTTTAACTTTCATTTGATTTAATTAGCTTTGTAGATTGCATTTGACTTTCATTTAATTCAAATAGCTTTGTTTGAATGTGTTTGACTTTCATTTGATTTAATTAGCTTTTTTTGATTGTGTTTAACTTTCATTTGATTTAATTAGATTTTTTAGACGTTTTTGACGTTCATTTGATTCAATGAGCTTTGTTGAATGCATTTGACTTTAATTTGATTCAAAAAGCTCTGTTTGAATGTGTTTGACTTACATTTGATCTAATCAGCTTTGTTTGAATGTGTTTGACTTTCATTTGATTTAATTAGCTTTGTTTGAATGTGTTTGACTTTCATTTGATTCAATTAGGTTTGTTTGAATGTGTTTGACTTTCATTTGATTCAATTGGCTTTTTTGGAATGTTTTTGACTTTCATTTTATTCAATTAGCTTTGTAGAAAGCATTTGACTTTCAATTGATTCAAATAGCTGTGTTTGAATGTGTTTTACTTTCATTTGATTCAATTAGCTCTGTTTGAATGTGTTTGACTTTCATTTGATTCTATTAGGTTTGTTTGAATGTGTTTTACTATAATTTGATTCAATTAGCTTTGTTTAAATGTGTTTGACTTTCATTTGATTCAATTAGCTTTATAGAATGCATTTGACTTTCATTTGATTCAATTAGCTCTGTTTGAATGTGTTCGTCTTTCATTTGACTTAATTAGGTTTGTTTGAATGCGTTTAACTTTCATTTGATTCAATTAGCTTTGTTTGAATGTGTTTTACTTTCATTTGATTCAATTAGGTTTGTTTGATTGCATTTGACTTTCATTTAATTGAAATAGCTTTGTTTGAATGTGTTTGACTTTCATTTGATTTAATTAGCTTTTTTTTATGGTGTTTGACTTTCATTTGATTTAATTAGTTTTTTTTAGATGTTTTTGACTTTCATTTGATTCAATTAGCTTTTTTGAATGCATTTGACTTTAATTTGATTCAATTAGCTTTGTAGAAAGCATTTGACTTTCAATTGATTCAAATAGCTGTGTTTGAATGTGTTTGACTTTCATTTGATTCAATTAGCTCTGTTTGAATGTGTTTGACTTTCATTTGATTCTATTAGGTTTGTTTGAATGTGTTTTACTATAATTTGATTCAATTAGCTTTGTTTAAATGTGTTTGACTTTCATTTGATTCAATTAGCTTTATAGAATGCATTTGACTTTCATTTGATTCAATTAGCTCTGTTTGAATGTGTTCGTCTTTCATTTGATTCAATTAGGTTTGTTTGAATGCGTTTAACTTTCATTTGATTTAATTAGCTTTGTAGATTGCATTTGACTTTCATTTAATTCAAATAGCTTTGTTTGAATGTGTTTGACTTTCATTTTATTTAATTAGCTTTTTTTTATTGTGTTTACCTTTCATTTGATTTAATTAGATTTTTTTAGACGTTTTTGACTTTCATTTGATTCAATTAGCTTTGTTGAATGCATTTGACTTTAATTTGATTCAAAAAGCTCTGTTTGAATGTGTTTGACTTACATTTGATCTAATCAGCTTTGTTTGAATGTGTTTGACTTTCATTTAATTTAATTAGCATTGTTTGAATGTGTTTTACTTACATTTGATCTAATCAACTTTGTTTGAATGTGTTTGACTTTCATTTGATTCAATTAGCTTTGTTTAAATGTGTTTGACTTTCATTTGATTCAATTAGCTTTATAGAATGCATTTGACTTTCATTTGATTCAATTAGCTCTATTTGAATGTGTTCGTCTTTCATTTGATTTAATTAGGTTTGTTTGAATGCGTTTAACTTTCATTTGATTCAATTAGCTTTGTTTGAATGTGTTTGACTTTCATTTGATTCAATTAGGTTTGTTTGATTGCATTTGACTTTCATTTAATTCAAATAGCTTTGTTTGAATGTGTTTGACTTTCATTTGATTTAACTAGCTTTTTTTATTGTGTTTGACTTTCATTTGATTTAATTAGTTTTTTTTAGATGTTTTTGACTTTCATTTGATTCAATTAGCTTTATTGAATGCATTTGACTTTCATTTGATTCAATTAGCTTTGTAGAAAGCATTTGACTTTCAATTGATTCAAATAGCTGTGTTTGAATGTGTTTGACTTTCATTTCATTCAATTAGCTATGTTTGAATGTGTTTGACTTTCATTTGATTCTATTAGGTTTGTTTGAATGTGTTTTACTATAATTTGATTCAATTAGCTTTGTTTAAATGTGTTTGACTTTCATTTGATTCAATTAGCTTTATAGAATGCATTTGACTTTCATTTGATTCAATTAGCTCTGTTTGAATGTGTTCGTCTTTCATTTGATTCTATTAGGTTTGTTTGGATGTGTTTAACTTTCATTTAATTCAATTAGCTTTGTAGATTGCATTTGACTTTCATTTAATTCAAATAGCTTTTTTTGAATGTGTTTGACTTTCATTTGATTTAATTAGCTTTTTTTGATTGTGTTTGACTTTCATTTGATTTATATAGATTTTTTAGATGTTTTTTTACTTTCATTTGATTCAATTAGCTTTGTTGAATGCATTTGACTTTAATTTGATTTAAAAAGCACTGTTTGAATGTGTTTGACTTACATTTGATCTAATCAGCTTTGTTTGAATGTGTTTGACTTTCATTTGATTCAATTAGCTTTGTTTGAATGTGTTTGATTTTCATTTGATTCAATTAGGTTTGTTTGAATGTGTTTGACTTTCATTTGATTCAATTAGGTTTGTTTGAATGTGTTTGACTTTCATTTAATTCAATTAGCTTTGTAGAAAGCATTTGACTTTCAATTGATTCAAATAGCTGTGTTTGAATTTGTTTGACTTTCATTTGATTCAATTAGCTCTGTTTGAATGTGTTTGACTTTCATTTGATTCAATAAGGTTTGTTTGAATGTGTTTTACTTTCATTTGATTCAATTAGCTTTGTTTAAATGTGTTTGACTTTCATTTGATTCAATTAGCTTTATAGAATTCATTTGACTTTCATTTGATTCAATTAGCTCTTTTTGAATGTGTTCGTCTTTTATTTGATTCTATTAGGTTTGTTTGGATGCTTTTAAATTTCTTTTAATTCAATTAGCTTTGTAGATTGCATTTGACTTTCATTTAATTCAAATAGTTTGTTTGAATGTGTTTGACTTTCATTTGATTTAATTAGATTTTTTTACATGTTTTTGACTTTCATTTGATTCAATTAGCTTTGTTTAATGCATTTGACATTCATTTGATTCAAAAAGCTTTGTTAGAATGTGTTTGACTTTCATTGGATTCATTTGGCTTTGTTCGAATGTTTTTTAATTCCATTTGATTCAATTGATTCAAATAGCTTTGGTTGAATGTGTTTCACTTTCATTTGATTTAATTAGGTTTTTTTAGATGTTTTTGACTTTCAATTGATTCAATTAGCTTTGTTTGATAGTGTTTCACTTTCATTTGATTTAATTAGCTTTATAGAATGCTTTTGACTTTCATTTGATTCAAATAGTTTTGTTTGAATGTGTTTGACCTTTTATTGATTTAATTTGAATTTTTTTGATGTTTTTACTTTCATTTGATTCAATTAGATTTGTAGAATGCATTTGAATTTCATTTGATTCAAATAGCTTTGTCTGAATGTGTTTGACTTTCATTTGATTTAATTTGATTTTTAAAGATGTTTTTGACTTTCGTTTGATTCAATTAGCTTTGTTGAATGCATTTGACTTTAATTTGATTCAAAAAGGTCTGTTTGAATGTGTTTGACTTACATTTGATATAATCAGCTTTGTTTGAATGTGTTTGACTTTCATTTGATTCAATTAGCTTTGTTTGAATGTGTTTGACTTTCATTTGATTCAATTAGGTTTGTTTGAATGTGTTTGACTTTCATTTGATTCAATTGGCTTTGTTGGAATGTTTTTGACTTTCATTTGATTCAATTCGCTTTGTCGAATGCATTTTTGTTTAATTTGATTCAAATAGCTTTGTTTGAATGTGTTTGACTTTCATTTCATTCAATTAGCTTTGTAGAATGCATTTGACCTTCATTTGATTCAAAAAGCTCTTTTTGAATGTGTTTGGCTTACATTTGATTCAATTAGCTTTGTTTGAATGTGTTTGATTTTCATTTAATTCAATTAGGTTTGTTTGAATGTGTTTGACTTTCATTTGATTCAATTGGCTTTGTTCAAATGTTTTTTACTTTCATTTGATTCAATTAGATTTGTAGAATGCATTTGAATTTCATTTGATTCAAATAGCTTTGTCTGAATGTGTTTGACTTTCATTTGATTTAATTTGATTTTTTTAGATGTTTTTGACTTTCGTTTGATTCAATTAGCTTTGTTGAATGCATTTGACTTTAATTTGATTCAAAAAGCTCTGTTTGAATTTGTTTTACTTACATTTGATCTAATCAACTTTGTTTGAATGTGTTTGACTTTCATTTGATTCAATTAGCTTTGTTTAAATGTGTTTGACTTTCATTTGATTCAATTCGGTTTGTTTGAATGTGTTTGACTTTCATTTGATTCAATTGGTTTTGTTGGAATGTTTTTGACTTTCATTTGATTCAATTAGCTTTATAGAAAGCATTTGACTTTCATTTGATTCAAATAGCTGTGTTTGAATATGTTTGACTTTCATTTGATTCAATTAGCTTTGTTGAATGCATTTGACTTTCATTTGATTTAAAAAGCTCTGTTTGATTGTGTTTGACTTACATTCGATTCAATTAGCTTTGTTTGAATGTGTTTGACTTTCATTTGATTCAATTAGCTCTGTTTGAATGTATTTGACTTTCATTTGATTCAATTAGGTTTGTTTGAATGTGTTTGACTTTCATTTGATTCAATTAGCTTTGTTTGAATGTGTTTGACTTTCATTTGATTCAATTAGGTTTGTTTGAATGTGTTTTACTTTTATTTGATTCAATTAGGTTTGTTTGAATGTGTTTTACTTTTATTTGATTCAATTAGCTTTGTTTGAAAGTGTTTTACTTTCATTTGATTCAAATAGCTGTGTTTGAATATGTTTGACTTTCATTTGATTCAATTAGCTTTGTTGAATGCATTTGACTTTCATTTTATTTAAAAAGCTCTGTTTGATTGTGTTTGACTTACATTTGATTCAATTAGCTTTGTTTGAATGTGTTTGACTTTCATTTGATTCAATTAGCTCTGTTTGAATGTATTTTACTTTCATTTGATTCAATTAGGTTTGTTTGAATGTGTTTGACTTTCATTTGATTCAATTAGCTTTGTTTGAATGAGTTTGACTTTCATTTGATTCAATTAGCTTTGTTTGAATGTGTTTGACTTTCATTTGATTCAATTAGGTTTGTTTGAATGTGTTTGACTTTCATTTCATTCAATTGGCTTTGTTGGAATGTTTTTTACTTTCATTTGATTCGATTAGCTTTGTAGAAAGCATTTGACTTTCATTTGATTCAAAGAGTTGTGTTTGAATATGTTTGACTTTCATTTGATTCATTTAGCTTTGTTGAATGCATTTGACTTTCATTAGATTTAATTAGATTTTTTTAGATGTTTTTGAATTTCATTTGATTCAATTAGCTTTTTTGAATGCATTTGACTTTAATTTGATTCAAAAAGCTCTGTTTGAATGTGTTTGACTTACATTTGATCTAATCAGCTTTGTTTGAATGTGTTTGACTTTCATTTGATTCAATTAGCTTTATAGAATGCTTTTGACTTTCATTTGATTCAAATAGTTTTGTTTGAATGTGTTTGACCTTTTTTTGATTTAATTTGAATTTTTTAGATGTTTTTACTTTCATTTGATTCAATTAGATTTGTAGAATGCATTTGAATTTCATTTGATTCAAATAGCTTTGTCTGAATGTGTTTCACTTTCATTTGATTTAATTTGATTTTTTTAGATGTTTTTGACTTTCGTTGATTCAATTAGCTTTGTTGAATGCATTTGACTTTAATTTGATTCAAAAAGCTCTGTTTGAATTTGTTTGACTTACATTTGATCTAATCAACTTTGTTTGAATGTGTTTGACTTTCATTTGATTCAATTAGCTTTGTTTGAATGTGTTTGACTTTTACTTGATTCAATTAGGTTTGTTTGAAAGTGTTTGACTTTCATTTGATTCATTTGGCTTTGTTGGAATGTTTTTGACTTTCATTTGATTCAATTAGCTTTGTAGAAAGCATTTGACTTTCATTTGATTCAAATAGCTGTGTTTGAATATGTTTGACTTTCATTTGATTCAATTAGCTTTGTTGAATGCATTTGACTTTCATTTGATTTAAAAAGCTCTGTTTGATTGTGTTTGACTTACATTTGATTCAATTAGCTTTGTTTGAATGTGTTTGACTTTCATTTGATTCAATTAGCTCTGTTTGAATGTATGTGACTTTCATTTGATTCAATTAGGTTTGTTTGAATGTGTTTGACTTTCATTTGATTCAATTAGCTTTGTTTGAATGAGTTTGACTTTCATTTGATTCAATTAGCTTTGTTTGAATGTGTTTGACTTTCATTTGATTCAATTAGGTTTGTTTGAATGTGTTTGACTTTCATTTCATTCAATTGGCTTTGTTGGAATGTTTTTTACTTTCATTTGATTCGATTAGCTTTGTAGAAAGCATTTGACTTTCATTTGATTCAAAGAGCTGTGTTTGAATATGTTTGACTTTCATTTGATTCATTTAGCTTTGTTGAATGCATTTGACTTTCATTTGATTTAATTAGATTTTTTTAGATGTTTTTGAATTTCATTTGATTCAATTAGCTTTTTTGAATGCATTTGACTTTAATTTGATTCAAAAAGCTCTGTTTGAATGTGTTTGACTTACATTTGATCTAATCAGCTTTGTTTGAATGTGTTTGACTTTCATTTGATTCAATTAGCTTTATAGAATGCTTTTGACTTTCATTTGATTCAAATAGTTTTGTTTGAATGTGTTTGACCTTTTTTTGATTTAATTTGAATTTTTTAGATGTTTTTACTTTCATTTGATTCAATTAGATTTGTAGAATGCATTTGAATTTCATTTGATTCAAATAGCTTTGTCTGAATGTGTTTCACTTTCATTTGATTTAATTTGATTTTTTTAGATGTTTTTGACTTTCGTTGATTCAATTAGCTTTGTTGAATGCATTTGACTTTAATTTGATTCAAAAAGCTCTGTTTGAATTTGTTTGACTTACATTTGATCTAATCAACTTTGTTTGAATGTGTTTGACTTTCATTTGATTCAATTAGCTTTGTTTGAATGTGTTTGACTTTTACTTGATTCAATTAGGTTTGTTTGAATGTGTTTGACTTTCATTTGATTCATTTGGCTTTGTTGGAATGTTTTTGACTTTCATTTGATTCAATTAGCTTTGTAGAAAGCATTTGACTTTCATTTGATTCAAATAGCTGTGTTTGAATATGTTTGACTTTCATTTGATTCAATTAGCTTTGTTGAATGCATTTGACTTTCATTTGATTTAAAAAGCTCTGTTTGATTGTGTTTGACTTACATTTGATTCAATTAGCTTTGTTTGAATGTGTTTGACTTTCATTTGATTCAATTAGCTCTGTTTGAATGTATTTGACTTTCATTTGATTCAATTAGGTTTGTTTGAATGTGTTTGACTTTCATTTGATTCAATTAGCTTTGTTTGAATGTGTTTGACTTTCATTTGATTCAATTAGGTTTGTTTGAATGTGTTTTACTTTTATTTGATTCAATTAGCTTTGTTTAAAAGTGTTTTACTTTCATTTGATTCAAATAGCTGTGTTTGAATATGTTTGACTTTCATTTGATTCAATTAGCTTTGTTGAATGCATTTGACTTTCATTTAATTTAAAAGGCTCTGTTTGATTGTGTTTGACTTACATTTGATTCAATTAGCTTTGTTTGAATGTGTTTGACTTTCATTTGATGCAATTAGCTCTGTTTGAATGTATTTGACTTTCATTTGATTCAATTAGGTTTGTTTGAATGTGTTTGACTTTCATTTGATTCAATTAGCTTTGTTTGAATGAGTTTGACTTTCATTTGATTCAATTAGCTTTGTTTGAATGTGTTTGACTTTCATTTGATTCAATTAGGTTTGTTTGAATGTGTTTGACTGTCATTTGATTCAATTAGCTTTGTTGGAATGTTTTTTACTTTCATTTGATTCAATTAGCTTTGTTTAAATGTGTTTGACTTTCATTTGATTCAAATAGCTGTGTTTGAATATGTTTGACTTTCATTTGATTCAATTAGCTTTGTTGAATGCATTTGACTTTCATTTGATTTAATTAGATTTTTTTAGATGTTTTTTACTTTCATTTGATTCAATTAGCTTTTTTGAATGCATTTGACTTTAATTTGATTCAAAAAGCTCTGTTTGAATGTGTTTGACTTACATTTGATCTAATCAGCTTTGTTTGAATGTGTTTGACTTTCATTTGATTCAATTAGCTTTGTTTGAATGTGTTTGACTTTCATTTGATTCAATTAGGTTTGTTTGAATGTGTTTGACTTTCATTTGATTCAATTGGCTTTTTTGGAATTTTTTTTACTTTCATTTGATTCAATTAGCTTAGTAGATAGCATTTGACTTTCAATTGATTCAAATAGCTGTGTTTGAATGTGTTTGACTTTCATTTGATTCAATTAGCTCTGTTGAATGTGTTTGACTTTCATTTGATTCAATTAGGTTTGTTTGAATGTGTTTTACTTTCATTTGATTCAATTAGCTTTGTTGAATGCATTTGACTTTCATTTGATTCAATTAGCTTTGTAGAAAGCATTTGACTTTCAATTGATTCAAATAGCTGTGTTTGAATGTTTTTCACTTTCATTTGATTTAATTAGCTCTGTTTGAATGTGTTTCACTTTCATTTGATTCTATTAGGTTTGTTTGAATGTGTTTTACTATAATTTGATTCAATTAGCTTTATAGAATGCATTTGACTTTCATTTGATTCAATTAGCTCTGTTTGAATGTGTTCGTCTTTCATTTGATTCTATTAGGTTTGTTTGAATGCGTTTAACTTTCATTTGATTCAATTAGCTTTGTAGATTGCATTTGACTTTCATTTAATTTAAATAGCTTTGTTTGATTGTGTTTGACTTTCATTTGATTTAATTAGCTTTTTTTTATTGTGTTTGACTTTCATTTGATTTAATTAGATTTTTAAAGATGTTTTTGACTTTCATTTGATTCAATTAACTTTTTTGAATGCATTTGACTTTAATTTGATTCAAAAAGCTCTGTTCGAATGTGTTTGACTTAAATTTTATCCAATTAGCTTTGTTTCAATGTGTTTGACTTTCATTTGATTCAATTAGCTTTGTAGGTTGCAATTGACCTTCATTTGATTCAAAAAGCTCTTTTTAAATGTGTTTGACTTTCATTTTATTTAATTAGCTCTGTTTGAATGATTTTGACTTTCATTTGATTCAATTAGGTTTGTTTGAATGTGTTTGACTTTCATTTGATTCAATTGGCTTTGTTCGAATGTTTTTTGTTTCGGGGTTTTCTGATGTCCTGCGGGAGAGTTACAATTCCGAGACTGGAACCGGACGCCTGTACCTGCAAAATAACGGAGACTCTGAGAGCTCCGCCTCCAACGGTCAAGTTAGTACCTGATTAAGGAGTAATTAATACGGAAATTAAAGTAATAAGACCTCTCTAGGTGAGAGTGTTTAATGTTGGTAATCTGCTTTGTTAGCGAGATTAGCCGGTTATTAGTGTTCCGTAATGTTTCTGTTCTTCTCTGTTCTTCAGGTGAGATTAATTGCTTGATCCCTTTTAATGAGGATTAATTAAGTATTTATAGTCTTGAGAAGCGTGCCACTCTCTAGGTTTAGGGTAAACCTAGGGCTGACCGGGCCTCTAGACAGGATTGGGCCTTGTTGGCCGATTTTCCCATTTGGCATGGGTGGACACGTGGCGTGCCTCGATTGGTCCGTAGAGGACGTATCTGTGATTGACACGTGGCAGGCTCCTATTGGCCTACGTGAAGGACACGTGGCGGAACCTGGTTGGTCCACTTGTCAGACGGTGATTGGTGGATAAAAATCCCCTAATCATTTGCCCCTCACAGGTGGCACGTGACTGGTCACGTGTCGCCTGTGACAGGTGTCGCACGGTGACAGGCGACGGCCTGCTACAGGTGTCACCTTGCAAACGGCCGAGAGATTTTCCCGCCCAAATTTTGAATTTGGAAGCGACCCTTCGCCTTCTCACTTTGCCTATATAAGGAAGTGCTGACTTCGGTCATTTTCACATTTGAGAACTTTGCGAGAACATTCGGACCCCTGAACTTGCTCTGACATTTCGGACCTTTTCTGCCTACCGCCTGTTCTGACAAGCCGACTGCACCGGATTTCCAGAACTTCATCAACCGTCACTCGTTCAGGTAACTCAGTTCTCTTACTCTTGATTTTCTTTTTATTTTTTGAAATGGCACCACGGAAGCACACGACACGACCTAAGTTAGTGATCAGCCGGTCACCGGGGACGGCTGAATCTAGGACTAGGAGTGCCGCCTGCCCTTTTCTGGACCCATCTTTGCCCTTTATACAAAGTCCGACTGTATCTGTGTCTATGCAGAACGTGATGGCCAGAACAAAAAAGACTGCTATGATCTCAAACTCAGACGGCTCCTCCCAAAGGGTGCTCATTAGTGAAACATCTGACCAGGCGCCAGATGTAGAATTGAAACGAGGCGGCTGCCAAGCCGACAGTTCTGAGAGAAGGGCCAAGGTGGTCCCTTCCCATTTTACCGTTGATATGTCTAATTTTCCTCCTGCTCCTTCTAAGGGAGAGGAGGCGGGCCCCTCTGGGAGAGGGGAGGAGTCGTCCTCTTCGGACTCGTCAGAGGACGAGTCCGAGTCCAGCTCTTCTGGCCACAGTTCTCCAGGCTTTTGAAGAAAGAAACAGCCGCCTACAAGAGGCGAGACTTTCTCATGCAGTTGAGAAGGGGGACAATTGGGCGGAGCCGTCCGCCTCTTACAGAGAGGAAAACGCCCCCTACTACTGCATGGTACCCCGGGGCCGGATCGCAACCATGCAAGACAAAGTGGAGAGCTTTATTGCTAACCACAGAATGGGCTTGGAATTTTTACTGTTCGTGCCGGATCCAGAAGACACTGTCGTCTGGCCGGCTGGTACCAGCTATGATGACGGCTGCTTTGGCTGCTATGTGGCGGCCATCAAAGCTGGACTGCACTTCCCATTACATCCGGCTGTTCAGCGGATTTTAGATGGGTATGATTTGGGGTTATGGCAGTTAGCCCCCAACTCTTGGGTAAACGTACTCGGCTATGTGGCCGGGTGCGAAATGTACGGGGTGGAGCCAAGCTTTGAGGCTTTCGCCCACATGAACTATCTCAGCCGGACCCCTAAGTCGGGAGGTACCGGCTGGTATCAATTAACAAGCCATAGGGGTTACCTCATGACGAGAGGTAAGGCGAACAAATGGAAGGATTGGCGGAACACCTTCCTTATCATTGAGGGTTCAGACACGGAGCTGAACCAACGTTTTAACAAGTGGAATAGGGATCCGCCTCTTCTCGCAGGCGGCCGCAGCATGCCGCCTGTTCCCCCAAAGGCTAAAAGAGAGATCCTAGACAAAGGACTCTTCAAAGTAGAGACTAGGGTGAACTCTACTTCAGGGGTACGAGAGCAAGTACCCCTAAACTGCGTCCCGAGCTTCAAGTGGCTCTATGACGAGTACTTTTTGGCCGCCTGTGGCCTCAGCAGTCGGTGCTCTAGAGGTAGCCGGCCTGTCAAATACTCTGTTTTTTTCACGCTTTGTTTACTTGGGATTTTACTAACTTTGCTGTTCATTTTTTGCAGCTGACGCCATGAGTAAAATAACAGCATCCAAGACTGCGGCGGCCATGTTGCGGGCCTCTCTCATGCAACAGTCTTGTGCCGACTCCCCCAACAAGGGGGCACCCTTGGTAGGCTTCGAAAACTCTTCCTCTTTTAGGAGTTGTCTTATGCATATACTAACTCTTTTTGTTTTCAGTCTGGCACTCCAAGAGCTTCTTCCTCGCAACAGCCGGACCCCAAGGCCCGGAGGACGACTGTTGCAAGCTCTCCTGGGTCTTCCAGGAAAACAGTGGCGGCTGAGAAGCAGCCGGCCACTTCTTCTAAAACCCCGGCGGGGCCGCCTAGAAGTATGGACAATCACTTGTAAAAACTTTCACACTTGCTTCCTTCTTGACTAGGTCTAACTTGCTTTTTTTTACGCTTGATGCAGCCGGCCCTCAGGGGCTTGACTTGGTTGAGGTAGCCAAGTCCATGATCAAAGTAGTTCCTCCATCTGAAAGGGAGGCGGTCAGGGGTGCCGGCACCCTTGACCTTGATGGGATTGCAGGGGTCCTTGCTGAGGTATACTTACATATTTTTGAGTATTTGAGTTCCAGGACGCCTGTTATCTTTTTTGTTTGGAAACTGACGCCTGTTTTTTTTTTGTACTTAGGCCCTGCTCCGAGTTAACAGCCTTCGCAAGCCGATTGATCGGAAAAACAAAGAGGTAAAGGCTGCAAAAGCTATGGCCGCCTCCAACTGTGATAAGGCAATGTTTCAAATTGCCCAAAATGAAGTACTGACCATTGATATTCTTTATTATCAGGCGCAGGCTACCGCCGCTGTTCGGGCTCAGTTAGAGGCGGCCCAGAAGAAGAATGACGAGCTGGAGGCGACCGTCACAAATCTTAAGGCCGAGCTGAAACCTCTTCGCCAAAAAAATGCACTCTTACGAAGCCATGGAGAAATCTTTGGCCAACGTAAAAGAACGCCTGGTGAGCCAAGAGAAGAGTCTTACCCAAGAGCTCTCGGAAAAGGCCGAGCAAGAGAAGAAAGAGCTCGTCCGGGAGATGGTGGAAGACTCCGCTCAAATCCAGCGCATGACCTGGGGCCGCCTGTTCCCCAATGCCGACTTTGCCTCATGGGAAAGAACGTACCGCCAGTGTTCGGAAACATATAATCAAGAGATCCTGGCGGCTGCTGAAGAAGAGGCGTTGGGAGATGCGTTGGAGGAGGAGGAAGAGCCGGTTGTGGCGCTTGTGCCACTTGGGGGTAAGGCATCAAAAGAGGATGCAGCTGAAGCCGAGTCCAGCAAGAAGAGTGCTGACCAGGCGGCAGCTGCTAATACTGAACTGCCCCCTTCTTAAGCTTAATGTATTTTTTCCACGGCCTGCGTGCCGTTTGCTTTGTATTTACCCGGCCAGGGGGCCGGGGCTTTTGAATATTTTGCTGGTCTTTAATGACCGGCTTATTTTTAATCAAATTTTTGTTTTGATTCAAATTTGTCTAAGTATTCCATATCTAATATCCCATTGTTCACTAGACCGACTGTTGTACATGGCCGAACGTTGCAGACAGGTACAAATAGTAAGTACGCCGCCTATGCCCCTGGACGACTGGTTGTCTGTTTCCAGGATAGACGATCAGTCGGCCGTTTATTCAATCGGTATTCGAACTATTTATTCAATCGGTCTGACCAAGTAAATAGTATTACCTAGTCGCCAAGGAATTAAGTAGGATAACAAGCGGCGGGTACCGGTTGTTTCCCTTTATTGCCAATGTTGGCTTTTAACTCGTAATTTGTTAACCTAGCAAGAGTAGTGGTTGAGAGTCCCTGTTTGTTAAAAACAGGCGGACGACTCATACCTTTTAGGCTCCATACTAAGTTTGAGTGACTATTAAGTTAACATAGGAGTTACTTAGTCTTCGTCACACTCTAGATTGAATAGTAGAGGTACCAGGCGGCGGAGGCCGGCTGATCCTCTTGATTTGCCAATGTTTGTTGGCTATTAACTCAATAGGTTACCTAGTAGGAATAGGGGTTTGAGTGCCCTTGTTTGTTTAAAACAGGCGGACGACTCAAACCTTTTAGGTTCCATACCAAATTTGAAGGAGTGACTATGAGTTAACGTTGGAGTTACTCAGTCGCCGTCACTTTTGTTTGAGAAGTAGAGGTACCAGGCGGCGTAGGCCGGCTAGACCCCTTGATTCGCCAATGTTTGTTGGCTATTAACTCAATAGGTACCCCCTGCATTTATCCCAAGTAATACAGGCGGTCATCTGACTCAGATGTCAACTGCTACCACTGGTTTGGTTAGTGATAGAGTTATCCTTGTCTCAAAAACGGCTACGTGGTTGCCCTTGGGGACAGTCGTATAGGTGCCGTGTAATTAGTTTATAGAACAATGTTCCACCCAAAAGGGAGCTGCTCTCTGCGACGAATTTCATCCGGAGGGATGCCGTCGGACGCCTGCTATGATGTTGGGACAGGTCGTATTAGTTTTGTAGATTTGATCAGGTGGCTTGGCGCCTGGTCTGATCATTCGGCCGGTGGCCTTGGTAAGTTCTTGGTGAACGTAGGTGCTAAGTAAAAGAAGGGTAGCCGCCTGTTAGGCACAGGGTCGGCCAGGCCCTAATCTTTTTAGCTAAGTATTGTGAGTAAAATACTCAATGGAGAGTAGCCGACTGTAAAGGTACAGACGGCATGCCCCTCTGAAGATAGAGTGAAAAACTCAATGGAGAGTAGCCGACTGTAAAGGTACAGACGGCATGCCCCTCGTAATACAAAATTGAATAGTAAGTGCAAACTTTATTAAGTAGCTCTTTACTTTACATCTTTCAGAAGAAATATTTTTTAAGGTTATCTACATTCCAAGTTCGAGGCAACGGTTGTCCATCTGGTGTTTCCAGACGGTAGGTACCGTCCCTGACTTCCTCATAGATTCGGTAGGGTCCTTCCCAGTTGGGAGTTAGTTTGCCAGACTCATTAGCCCTACCAACTGCTTCCATTTTTCTAAGTACAAAGTCCCCTACTTTGAGTGGACGCCTGTGTACTTTTTTGTTGTATGATCTAGTCATTCTCAGGCGATAGATCTCATGGCGCAAAACAGCATTGCCCCTCTTTTCAGGAAGTGAGTCTAATGCCAGGCGCATGGCTTCCCAGTTTGCCTCTTCGTCATATAGCATTACTCGAAGAGTCGGCTCGTAGTGTTCTATTGGAAGAACAGCTTCCGCACCATAAGTTAGGAGGAATGGAGTTTCTCCAGTCGCCCCTTTTTCAGTCGTCCTAATGGCCCAGAGAACATGTGGTAATTCATCCGCCCATAGGCCGCCTGCTCGTTCAATCTTTTTCTTGAGACCGTCTGAGATGATTTTATTAAAGGCTTCTACCTGGCCGTTTGCTTGTGGACGGCCGACAGATGCAAAGTAGTGTGCAATTCCTTGGTCTCCCAACCAGCTTTTGAGAACAGGCGTCTCAAATTGGGGACCATTATCAAAAACCATAGACATGGGAACCCCGAACCGAGTGATGACGTTTTTCCAAATGAATGAAATTACATCTTTCGTCTTGATTCCCTTTACAGCCTCCGCCTCTACCCATTTAGTGAAGTAGTCAACGGCAACAAGTATATACCTTCTGCCGCCTGTAGCAGGCGTATATGGACCCAGAATGTCCATGCCCCACTTAGCAAAACGGTAGTGGGCTGTGAATGGTAGTGAGGTCAGTAGCCGGACGGTGAATTAATTTGCCAAACCTTTGGCACTTGTCACATTTTTTCACCATCTCCATTGCATCTGCTTCCAAAGTAGGCCAAAAGTAGCCTTGCCGCCTTGCCCTTTGAGCAAGCATCCTACCACCTATATGAGAAGCACAGTAACCAGAGTGAAGATCATCTAGTATCTCTCGTCCCTTTTCAGGAGTAACACACTTTAAGAAGGGTTGAAGGTACCCCCTCTTGTGAAGTTCTCCCTTAATCATTTCAAAACAGGTGGCTCGTTTTTTCAGTGCTGCCGCCTGTTGAGGATCATCCGGCAGTGTACCGTTTGTCAGATATGCCCTGATTGAATCCATCCAGGTTGAGCTTCTGTCTAGGATTCCAATAGGGTTTTCCTCGATGCTTCTCTTCTCCATTACTTCCCAAAAAACAGTTCGAGGAGTATCGGAGGAGGCGGATGATGCTAATTTTGACAGTGCATCTGCCTGGTTGTTTTCTGATCTCGGCACTTGGATCAGATGGAAATCCTCAAGGGAGCCGACTGCTTGTCGGACCGCCTGTAAATACTTGATCATGGCCGGATGGGTTGCTTCGTATTCGCCATTGTACTGACTCACTATCAATTGTGAATCAGAACAGGCGTCTATTTTTCTTGCCCCTGCCGCCTTGCACATGCGGATTCCGGCTAGTAAAGCTTCATATTCTGCCTCATTGTTTGAGGCCTGAAAACTGAAGCGTAGAGCATACTCGTACCTGTCGCCCTCTGGAGATTGACATACGACGCCTGCTCCACAACCATTTGAAGTAGAGCTTCCGTCCACATATACCTTCCATACTTGGTCTGGAACATGAGAGTCGGAGGACGAGTCATCTCTACAATAAAGTCAGCAAAGGCTTGCCCCTTCACTGCTTTTCTAGGCTCGAAAGTAACTTTGAGGCTCTGTATTTCTATGGCCCATTTGATCATTCGTCCTGACGACTCCATGATGGTCAGTGGCCGCTTGATAGGTTGGTCTTTATACACGACAACTGATGTGCAAAAAGTAGGGCTTCAATTTGTTAACAGCATGAAGAGTGCAAGACAAATTTCTCACTAAGGGATACCTCAACTCGGCATTTTTCAGTACGTGACTGACAAAGTAGACCGGGAGCTGACAGCCGTCTCTTTCAGCAAGGAGAACAGCGCTTAACGCATGATCAGAGACGGCCAGGTACATGTAGAGATCTTCTTTGGGCAAAGGGCTGACCAGCCTCGGCAAGGAATGCAAGTGAACTTTCAATTTCTGGAAGGCGCCTCAGCATCCGGCCCCCATTCAAACCTTGCCTTTTTCTTAATTGCCTGGAAAAAGTATAGGCATTTGTCGCCTGATCGGCTTAGAAATCTTCCCAAGGCCGCCAGACAACTTGTTAACTTCTGAACCTCTCGGATGGTACGAGGCGACTGCATGTCAATGACCGCCTGCACCTTCTCAGGGTTCGCCTCTATTCCTCTCTGATTGATAAGGAATCCGAGAAATTTCCCAGACTCAACTCCAAATACACATTTCTTGGGATTGAGCATGACATGGTGCCGCCTGAGTGTGGCGAAAGTTTCTCGGAGGTCCGTCAGATGATCTTTCTGAAGTTTAGTCTTGACAATCATATCATCAATATATGCCTCGACGTTTCTCCCAATCTGATCAAAAAACACAGTGTTTATCATTCGTTGGAAGGTAGCCGGGGCATTCTTAAGACCAAACGGCATGACCGTGTAACAGTATAACCCCTGATCAGTGACGAAGGCCGTCTTCTCCTGATCTTTCTTCCATAAGGGAATTTGATGGAAACCAGAATAGGCGTCCATGAAACTCATCAAGGCATGGCCGGCTGTTGAGTCGACCAGGTTGTCAATTTTAGGCAGAGGGTAACTGTCTTTGGGGCACGCCTTGTTTAAGTCTGTGTAGTCTACACACATTCGCCAGGTGCCATTCGGCTTTTTAACGAGCACCACATTTGCAACCCAGTCTGGGAAGTAACATTGCCGAATGAACCCTGCATCAAGTAATTTTTTAACTTCGGAGGCTGCCGCCTGACTTCTTTCTTCGCCATGGTTCCGCTTCTTTTGCCGTACCGGCTTCTTTTTCGGATCCACAGCGAGTTTATGTACCGCCAGATCAGGACTAATGCCTGGCATTTCATGGACTTCAAATGCAAAGATGTCCTTGTATTCTTTCAATAAGTTGTGAAAGTCGTCACCAAGGTTTCTCAGAGCAGTCGTCCCAACTTTGACTGTTCGGTCAGGACGTGAGTCGTCTAAGATCAGGTCCGCATGCTCACCAGCCGGCTGAGGGCGGAACTCATCCGGCCGCTCCTCTGCCAATGATTGCTATTTTCTTGCTTTTCTTGCGGACTCTGTCTGGGACACCTTTCTCTTTTTGTCGCCTGTTTCTTGAACAGGCGCACTCTCCTTGACATTGTCAAGGTCTGTTTTTTCTCCACTTGACCCAGTGGCCATAACAGTGGGCTTGACATCCGAGAGATAGCACTCTCGGGCCATCCTCTGATCTCCCCTTAGGGAGCCGACTGTTCCATTATCCCTCTCAAACTTAAGCAGCATAAGAGACGGGATTATAACAGCCTTGGAATTATTCAGGGTTGGTCGACCCAGAATCATGTTGTAGGCCGAGAGTTCCTCTACTACTAGGAACCGGACTACCATGTGTCGTCCTTCCCCTTTTTCGCCCACGCAAATGGGTAAATCTACTCGTCCCAGTGGGTGGACGACTCCTCCTGCAAACCCTATTAAAGGGTGGGAGGCCGGATGTATGCAGTCCGTCTGATATTTCAGTTTTGACAGACATTTGCTGCTGATGAGATCTGAGGAGCTCCCGGTATCTATGAGGATTCGGCCAACTCTCTGGTTGGCCACTTTACATTCAATAACGAGAGGGTCGTCATGCGGCCCCTTTACCCCTCCTAGATCCTCTTCAGTGATGACAATCTCAGGAAATGTATATTTGGACGGCCGTTCTTGGTGAACGGAATTTACATCTAACCGCCTTATATTATCTTTGTTGCCCCTAATAGTGGGGCCGCCTCCTGAGAAGCCGCCTGCAATGGTGTAGACGACTGCATCATCTGTATCGGAACTGTCGGCCTGTTGATTCTTTTTGGCCGACTGCTTTTTTGAGGAAGTGTTCCCCGTAGATTTCTTGACATAAGTGTCAAGATCACCTTGCTCAGCCAAGCGGTCTAGGTACCGCATGAGACTGATGCAGTCATTGGTGTGATGACCAACGTCATCATGATAAGCACAGATTGTATCTTGGTTTCGGTTGTTTGCAGAACCCTTCATGGGGACCGGCTTCTCAATTGAGAACCGTCCCTTTATTTCTTTTAGGATAAACTGGTTATCCTTGTTAAACACATACTTTGGGGAGTATGGTTTGAATTCTTTTTTCTTTTTCTGGGCCGGCTGTTTAGAGGAATCAGCCGCCCAGACCTCTTTTCTTTTCTCATCTTTGTTAGACGACTGTTTCTGTCGTCCTTCTCTTTTGTCGAACCTTTTCCCATCCGACTGTTTTATTGTACACAGATCAGTCGCCTGTATATAGGCTTCTGCTTCAATCAAGGCCTCTTGAAGAGTCGCCACCCTTTTTCGAACTAAATCAAATTTGAAGGTAGACCCGTCTTTGAGACCTCTAAAAAAGTCAGTATAAGCTACCTCATCCGGTAACCCTTGAATCTGTATTCTCATCAGGTTGAACCGCCTGATGTAAGAACGAAGCCCCTCCTTCTCGCCCTGCTGAATTGTTCCCAAATCAAGGGTCGTTTTCTTCGCAGGGATGTTCATGGCGAAGTTGGAGGCAAATAAGTAAGCAAGCGTCCTGAAGCTGTTTACACAACCAGTCGGCAGGTTGCCGAACCATTGCTGTGCGATTCCCTTGAGAGTCGCTGGGAAACACTTGCACCAATTGGGATCATCCAACCCTTGAAGGTACATCAGGTTGGTGAATGCCATCAGATGGTCTTCTGGGTTACTAGTGCCGTCATAGGCGCCTACTAGTACATTTTTTACTTTGGCCGGCTGAGCGGCTTCAGTAATTTCCTTGGAGAAGGCCGACGGCTGTTCACCAAGTCTAAGCAACCGTAGCTGCCAGTCCATAGGTTGGACGTTTTTTGCTGCAGGTCCACCAAATGGAGGTGGCTGCATAAAATACTGTTGTTGCGGCACAAATGGTAAGTTTGGTACCGCCTGGGCACTGTGAAAGTCGGACTGACGGGAGGTGCCGCCTGACTGACTCTCATGGTACGACTGAGTATGCCTCATCGAGGCATTTCGCAAACTGTCTTGAAAGTCTGAAGTAGAGGCTGACTCGGACAATCGGTCACTCTTCTTCTGCTCTAGCAGTAGCCGAGCATCTGTGAATGTTTGCTTTGACCCGTCCGCCTGAATATGACGAACCGGTTTCCTATTTCCCGTAGGATAACGGAATTTTGTGAAATCAAGAGCAGGTGGCTCCCACTTCTTGGATTTAGGATGAGGAGTCGCCTCTCGCCCTTGAACTGGCTTCCTCTTCAGTGAAGTGGAAGGTTTCTTGGCCGACTGCTCCTTGACTGAAGCAGGCGGCTTCCTGTTGATCAACTCTTGAATCTCTCCCTTGAAGTCCCTCATGAAGGTCATGAGTTCGTTCCTTGTGATGGGAGCAGACCCATCAGTCGGCTGTTGCCGAGCAGGCGGTGCGCCTGCTGGCTCGCTTCCTGTTTGAAGATGCTCCCGTTCCCTTCTTTCGGTATGACGGGTACGTCGAGCCCTTAGGGTCCCGTCTGGAGCTGTATGAGTTTCAACTTCAAATTCACTTTCGGTGTCATGGTCCGACTGAACTTGAGGGTCGTTTAGGGGACGCCTCTCTTCAGGAGTCGGTACAGACTTGGATGCCATCTCTGAAGTACTCTCCCCACAGACGGCGCCAAATGTTTCGGGGTTTTCTGATGTCCTGCGGGAGAGTTACAATTCCGAGACTGGAACCGGACGCCTGTACCTGCAAAATAACGGAGACTCCTGAGAGCTCCGCCTCCAACGGTCAAGTTAGTACCTGATTAAGGAGTAATTAATACGGAAATTAAAGTAATAAGATCTCTCTAGGTGAGAGTGTTTAATGTTGGTAATCTGCTTTGTTAGCGAGATTAGCCGGTTATTAGTGTTCCGTAATGTTTCTGTTCTTCTCTGTTCTTCAGGTGAGATTAATTGCTTGATCAACTGCTCTCTTAATTGCTTGATGTTTTCTTGATTGCTTAATCCTCCCTTTTAATGAGGATTAATTAAGTATTTATAGTCTTGAGAAGCGTGCCACTCTCTAGGTTTAGGGTAAACCTAGGGCTGACCGGGCCTCTAGACAGGATTGGGCCTTGTTGGCCGGTTTTCCCATTTGGCATGGGTGGACACGTGGCGTGCCTCGATTGGTCCGTAGAGGACGTATCTGTGATTGACACGTGGCAGGCTCCTATTGGCCTACGTGAAGGACACGTGGCGGAACCTGGTTGGTCCACTTGTCAGACGGTGATTGGTGGATAAAAATCCCCTAATCACAGCCCCTTGAACCAAGCAGAGACATAGTCTGTAGCTTGCAGTCTTTCATGGTAAATCACCCTAAATATATGCTTACAAGGGATACCAGAATGTTGTCATACCCCATAACCACAAGAACCAGTTTCCAGCTTAATTGGAAAATGAACATGCCTATCTTTCACCTCAAATTCCCCACCACCACAAGGTGTAGCATAACTGTAGGCGTCGTTCGATGTGCGCCTACGTAAAAGCATGTTGTGAATATGTTTGGCACTCATAGGAAGTGGGAATTGACATAATACGATTAGGGACAAGGAAAGTAGGGAGCCGCCAACAAGTTTTTAAGGAACTTGTAAACCGTTCACGGATCATAAAAGGCAACCACGAATAAGGGACAACGAAGGCAACAACGATTGACCCGTGAAGGTTACACCCCATTCATAATCCATGAGATTACTAACTCCATATGGTTTGGAACCACAAAAGGAGGATCGGGGATGATGGTACGAAGTGAGTCATGGAGTCACATTTGCCCGTATTGGCCTCTACTCGATTCTTATGGTGAAAAGTGATTCCTGCGATCTCAAAGGCATACAAATAAAAATTCAATTTGCTCCAAACTATTATTATGCTAAATTGGTTTAATATTAATGCAACATATAATTATGTAATATTTGTGATCACTTGATTAAACAACAAGATTAAAAAGGAATCTAAACCGGTCGTCCAAATTATCTTATTTGGCGTGATTTTCAATTACATATTCCCTTTAAACATGCAATATGGTGATCATAATAACAATAGAATAAACATTAAAATTGGAAGCAATTTAACAATAATAACGTTAGTCAAATCAAATATAAAATAACCCTAATCATGATACTAGCAATAAGAATAAAAATAAGAGTAATTAAGTGAATCAATTACTCACTTTCCGCGTTTCCTTGAATTGCTACATCATGAATAAACCGTTAGTAACTTCAATAAAAATAAATCAAATGGAAATTAAATTAAATATATGTAGATTTGATTTGGTCCAAACCCTCAGTTAATTATACCTTTCACGCCTTGGTTAAAGTATAGAACTTTGAGTATTGTATGAACTCCTTGGAGTGCTTAGGGGAAGTATTTTGAGAGAATAGGGTGGCTAGTGTTTAGGCTAAAGAGAGAGAAGATAATTATTTGATGATCAAGCTTGTTTATGATTGAAAAAAAGGGAGATATGACCTCTATTTATAGAGAAAAAAGAAGGGTCAAAAAAACAAGATAAGATCCAAATTAAATCGGAATAAAACTCGATAGACATCAGTTTTTGCGGTTTTTGTTTTTATCATATCTTTTTATCCAAAAATCGGAATAAGATATAGTTGGAAATATCTTGAAGTATACTTTCTAATCCAATAAGAATCAGATTAAAATCCCTTGTAGAATAAAAGATAGGGCCGAAATAGTGAGACGGTGTCAGTTTTGGATAGAGTTTGACATTTTATTCATATCTTTTCCGTTATAGCTCGGAATTGATATTATAATATATCATTGGAAAGATAATTTCAAGGGCTATTCAACCATATAAAATTTGGATAAAAAATATGAGGTACGGAAATAATATCTGACTATCTTTGAACATATTTCAATTCGAATAGAAATAGGACTTTCAAAAAGAAAAGTTTGATTCAATTTCAAACTTTTTAATCTTATCTTTTCAAAAAGGATAATTAAGATCTTATAGAAAGTTATAGAAGCTTCTAATTAATCCTAATTGGTTTAGGAATGGGATTAAATAATTTGGACCCTCCACATGATCATTGGGTCGTAGGTAAGGTGGGCTTAGGTTTGGTTTGGGCTCAATTTAATATTTTGTCCATAACTTATTCGTTATAACTCGGATTTGCGGAAAGAGGAAACTAAGCTATGGTGTGGGGAAATTGGCTAGGAATTGGGTTTGTTTATGAAATGGAAATATGGATTTAAGCACTCCAAGATTAAATACTCAACCCGACCAATAATGGCGGTGAAAGGTTGTTGATCATCGGGTTTGGTTTTGGGGAGACATTTTTAGGTGTCTACAATAATAGAACCTGAACTCATCACTCCTACTTTGCAAAATTCTGCTTGCATACTCAGTCAAGTCATTTGGCCCCATAACAGCTGCCTTTTCATACCTGGATCCAATTCTTTTCATGCACCATTGCCTAATAGCTACAGATATAAAACACAGCAAAGACAGGAATGTGTTAGAGTGTGCATTAACAGTTAGCTAATAAAAGAGAGTCAAGACATGCATGATACCTTCAACGAGAGTCAGGACAGGGAGATCTCTGTAATTTTTGGTGCATGAATTGAATGACTCCATAAAATTTGTGGTATTATGATCACACCTAACAACTGGGAGTTCTTTAATTACTGTACAACTAATGGATTATATTTTTGGATCTTCTCCATGGCCTTGTTGAAGACATACTCATTATATGCATTAGCTGCTATCCAGAATAGCTATGAAATGTTGTTCCACTAAACCCTTTAGATTTACAGTTCATGTACAAGTGTTGACAACAAACTCTTCTAGTTGCTCTTGGAAAAGTATCATATTGTACAGCTGAGTCAACTCCCTGCAAAATGTTTTCACATAAAGCACATTAACTGTTATAATTCAGTTCAAGTGTTACATAGTGGAGACAAACAAATATTAGAACAGTGAGCCATTACCCTCATTCTATCACTGATGAAAGTCCAGTCATCTCTGGTGCAGCCTTCCTTCTCTAACAATATCTTCAAATTTCTTAGAAAATAAGACCAACTATCACAGCTCTCGTTGTCTACTATCCCATAAGCAATAACAAATATCTCATTGTTACTGTCAATACCTACAACATTTAAGAGAATGCCCTTAAAATATCCACTAAGGTGGGCACCATCAATACCAATTATGGGCCTACACCCTCTTAAAAATCCCCTAACTTGAGCTGTAAATGAGAAAAAGCAAGCTTTGAACTGTGGGACTTCGGTTGGTGTTTAGTCTGTCCATGTGATTAGAGCATAACTATCAGGATTGGTGCTCTTTATCATATCTGCGTACCTAGGTAAAAGTGAGTAAGACTCTCCAAAGTTTCCATGAATCTTCTCTTTTGCCATTGCCTTGACCTTGTAGAATAACCTTGTCTTAACAAGGATTTCATATCTCTCCATACAGATCTTCTAAAGAGCATGAACAGGAATATCTGGGTTTGCTTCAATGTCTGCCTTCATATGTTTGCACAACCAATCTGAAGTCACTACTAGGTTCTCCTCCAGCCTGCCACAACTCTTGTACTCCCCACTTATCTTCTTAATTGCCCAACTAACCTTGTTAGTCATCTCTCCAGCAAGAATCCGCCATTCACATCCATCAATGGAACATTTTGCAACATACCTTCCCTTGTTAGACTTCTCAACAAACACCCCAAAACCCTCTTGTATGTAGTAGTCCTTGAAGACATCAGTGAATGACTGCCTATCTGGGAATATTAACCATGGTTCTAACCTGATAGACCCAAACTCTTGATTGGTCCAAATTTTCCCATTCAAGTATGTTTTGTCCATATTGGAAGATCCATCAAGGTAGTCTTCAAAAGTTTTCTCAGGAATATCATCATACAAACACTCAATTTCTTCCTTATCCATTATGAAATCAGCAATATCCTCTTCATCTTCCATGTCACCACTAGACATACTATAATCATCATCCTCAGTGTCAGAATTATTGTCAGAAGTAACTACATCCTATATCCTGGCCCCAATTCTTGCAAACTTCCTTCTCTTGGTGGTTTGACCCTTTCTCGCCATTTTCCCCTATTTTACAGCAGTCTTTTTAGAGACTCTAAAACCTTTTGGTCTAGATCTCCCTCCCTTTTTTGGTTTATTTTGAGTTGTTTGTGGGTGGGAAGGTATAGTTGGTTGTGCTGGAGAATTTGCTTGGGGTGGAGAATATGGTTGGGGTGGAGAATTAGGATGGGGTGGAGTATATGGTTAAGGTGGAGAATCTGGATGAGGTCGAGATTCTGGTTGGGGTTGATATGGAGAATTTGGTTGGGGTGGAGACTCTGGATGGGGTGGATAATGTTGTTGGGGTGGAGAATCAGGATGGGTTGTGGAGACTTTATTTGTTCCCTTTTTAGGGGTGGTTTTTTTTCTCCTAGTGGCAATTTTCTTCTTAGGTGTTTTCTTTGTCTGGTTTGGTGGTGATGTTGGCTGGGATTGCTTGGGAGGAGTTGAGGGTTGTGGTTGAAAGGCTCCTGGGAGCATCTCATCAGCAACATCAGTGTTAAAAACCCTCATATACTCAATTCCTGAATCATTTTTATTAACAACAGACACCTCAACAGCAACATTATATTGTTGTTGCTCCATCGGTTCCCTTTCAGCCTGTAATTCTTCCAACCTACACCTTTGCTTCTCTACTTCATCTTTAACCTTTTTTTGCCAACTAGCTTCAGCAGACTTAAACACCAACCCTGGAACATCAGTGCCTGTATCCATACTTTTATGGTTTTGATCTTTACCCTCATTCCACTCCCACATTTTCAACAAATCTGTATAATCACATAAATCCAACTTCCTATTTGTTCTAGGTTTATCAATGAACAAAAGTGAAATACTTAGGGAGGTACACACTTTGTTTTACAGAGTCCTCAAACTTGTACTCAAACAACTCCATTTAATTACTCCTATCAGTGTCTTCAATCAGCACATCAAATGCATAATCATTATAAATAACCTCCAGCCATACATGAGTCATTGTATACATGCACACAAATAGTTCACTAAGTACAAAAACCAAATACAACTAGCTATTCAATGAGTGCAGATTCTATGAACAAATACAAATATAACTACCTATACAAATCAACCACATTCATCACACAATAACAGATATAAATCACCAACAATCAATTTACATTTATCAAGCAACCACATTAATCAAGCAACCACATTCATCAAACCCTAAACCCTAAATCAATTTTTGCAAAAAACCCTAAAAAACGAATTCGATTTCAAGAGCGGAAGAGAGAATGGTACCTTGCGCGAGTTGTCAAACACCAAATGAAACGTTCCGATCATAATTTTTCTTCACACTCAGCCAACCCTTTCGAATCACGTCACATAGGTTGCTTTTACCCACAATTTCGTCTCACTGATTCTTATGGAACAATAAAACACCAGGTTAGAGCTTCGGATTTTGTCAAGATTGGATTTTGTGATTTTTTTGGGTTCCTTTTTGCTGAAACCTTGAAGAACAGAGCAAAGAGAGGATGATAAATATGAAAGGTCGAAAAATTTAGACCTATATTATGATCAAGTTAAGGATTCAATGGTGTTTATGGCGCCATTGAAGACACTAGGGGAAAAATGGTAACTTTGTACTAACGGTTCACTAACGTTAGGGGCTCTACAAGGTCATGGTGTGAATAGTACAATACGTCACTGGTATTTGGTGAATTTTGGCAAACTTGAGGGTATTTAGTGAATTTTTAAAGAGTTCAAGGGCATTTGGTGAAAAAACCGTATAAAAAATGTTTGAGCGGTATCGAGTAGCTTTGAGCAATGGGTATTCAGGTAGCTCTCAAATTAATGAATAGCAAAGTAAGGCACGTTCTTTAGAGTTACTCTGCTCTGCTCTGTTCTGCTTAAAAATAATAATTAATATTTAATAATAATAATTAATATTTAATATTATTATTATTAATAATAATTAAATTTAATATAGTAATAATACTAATAGTTACTTGGTGTTCTCGCTAGTTCCGATTCTGGTTTTAGTGGTGAGCTTGTGATGCAAAGGGTGACCAAGACCATTGCCCTTATGGATAAGGACGCTATGTTGGATGATCCTAAGTGTGAGTTGTTGTCACTTAGGGCATGTATTGGAGTTTCTAAACTCTACTTTGCATTGCGTACTTGTCCTCCTATTACTTTTGAGGTAGCTCAGTGCACTTTTGATGGGGCTATTCGATCTTCCTTGGAGCGTATTGTTACTGCTTCGAGGCCTAGGTTTGGCGACTGGTAGTGGAGGCTTTCTATCTTACCATTTGCGTTTGGAGGGCTTGGTGTTTATCCCGTAGGTGATGTTCGTCACTATTCTTTTTTTTGCTTCTCGATTGTAGTCTGTTGGTTTGCAGACACAACTTCTACCTCATGTTGGCATTGTTGGTCTTGGACGAGCCTTTAAGGATGCGTTGAGTCTGTTTAATGGAACAGTGGAGTCTGACATTTAGAGTAATCTTAGTGAGGTCGCTTCCCCTAAACTCATGAAGAAATTAATCCCATTCCTAAACTAATTAGGATTTATTAGAAGCTTCTACAAGTTTCTAAAAGATCTTAATTATCCTTTTTGAAAAGATAAGATCAAAGAATTTGAAATTGAATAAAACTCCTCTTTTAAAGAGTCCTTGTTCTGTGCGAAATCAAAGATGATTAGATATTATTTCTGTACATCATTTTTTTTATCCAAATATTGGTTGGATATATATGTATAGCAGTAACAAAAAAGATCTAAAAGAAATACGAAACTCTATCCAAAACTAACACCCTTCCACTATTTCGGCCATATATTTTTTTCTATAGAAGATTTTAATATTATTCCAATTGGGTTTGATATTAGACTTCAATATCTTTCCAATGACATATTATATGACTTATTTGTACTTATGGATCAAAAGATATGTTAAAAACAAAATCTGCAAAAAACTGTCTCAGTGCGAAACGACAGCTATGTCGCGTTACGTGAATTATGTCGTTTAGCGACAGACTCTGTCGCGCGCGACAGCTCTGCAACAGAACCAGTTTTATTATGATTAAAATTCTAACTCTTTTGAATCGTTTCCAGACTATTTTCTCTATAAATAGGGTCGATATTCCTCGTTTTCCAAACAATCAACAAGCTTGATTGACAATCATCTAATTCTATTCTCTTCCCTCCCAAGCTAATAGCTTATTCTTCTCTCTCCCTAAACCTTCCCTCATACAAAATACCACATTCACAAGTTCTAGACACACCTGGCCAAGTTTTTTTTTAGAACACCTGCGGATAATATTATTAATAGAGATCAATTTCCGCCAAAGTTTGAAGGCTTTGGGGGGAAAGGACCTAAGCACACAAGTTCATTACAACCATTCGAATCCCATCTCGCAACGTGGTGCTCTAGAGTATTACCCGCACGTTTAACATGAGAAATAGAAAACAAGCAAAAGACCGAGAGAGAGTACAAATATCATCAATCAATAAAGTAAAGGGGGTAAAGCTGGCAGCAGATTTCTTCACGCCCTACACTACATTGGACGCATTACTCTCAAGCACCAGCTAGGAGAAGCCAAGTCTAGTGGCTACCTGTAACCCGTAGCGCAAGCAGCGGCTTCAGTAGATTTGTAGCCCATCCAACCTTCTCTTGTCTCACAACAGCAGCTAAGACCCTCCCTGCAGTATCCCTAATCACGACCCTAAGACCAGTCACCCTCCCTATATGAGCATCACAGTTGACCTTAACCAAACCCTCAGCAAGTTGCTTCCAAGATGTTTCAGATTGCATCACAGGCACCCCTGACTCATAAACACTCTCTTCACATACTCTCCATGATCCGCAACAATTTTTGACAGGTTTACAGCAATACTAACTGGGAAAGGACTCGCATTTCGAATATAACCAAATTCCTGTACACTACCACGCAACCCATGTTAGCGTAGAAAAAGATTTTAGCTCACCATTATATACCTGAGAAGCCATCCAAATCAGTCTGTTAGAGAATCTAGAAGATGGAACTTGTGCAATAAGATGGGAAAAGCTGCTAGCAGCCCAAATTTCCTTGGTAGCATTGCATTCAAAGGTAGCATGGATCACAGATTCGTCACTATCCCCACAAATTTAACAAGTCTTATTATCGATCAAATGGCGATAGTGCAGCCTTTCTCTCACAACGAGGAACCCCTTACACGCTTTCCACAAAAAATGAGCAAGTTTTGGTGGCCCTTTGAGACCCCACACCAGCCTCCATACATATGTATTTGGCTGAAATTGCCTAGAAGCAAGGCTTTGCTTCCCCAACCAGTACCCAGATCGCACGGAGTACTCTCCATTCTTGTTCGGCCACCAATACATAATGTCACTTGTAGTTCGACATGACAATGGGATTGACAAAATTAAAGCTTGGTCAAATGCATTAAAATTGTCCCTAATTACCTCCTTACTCCACGCCATAGCATCATGGTCAATTAAAGCACACACCCTCAACTCCATATTGCTTGTGCTCAAAGGTGTTGGCACACAAATGGAAGAATTTCCACGTAAACATGCGGACTCCCAAACAGGAATGTTACTACCATTTCCAACTCTCCATTTCAAACCCTCAAGAAATAAAGATTTTGCACCCCACATACTTCTCCAAGTATAACTTGGATCATGACCTCGAATAGCCTCTAAAACATCACTATTTTAAAAATATTTAGCTTTCAAAATAGAATGTAGAAGAGTACCATGATTATGATGGAGTCACCATCATTGTTTTTCTAGTAATGCTTGATTAAAAACGCAGAGGTCACGAAAACCCATACCACCAAGAGCTTTAGGTTGACACAAATCCTCCCATTTCTGCTAATGAAGTTTTTTCCTAGACTCCGAGGATCCCAACCAAAAAGAGCCAAGAGAGTGAATATCATCAATAATGCCATCGGGAATTCTCAACATACTCATCATATAAGTAGGAATAGCCTAGGCAACCGCTTTAATCAAAACCTTTTTACCGGGGGGTTGTAAATTTCTCCTTCTAACCCTGCAGTTTATTCTAGAGGCGTTCCTTCAGACCTGCAAAAATAGCTCTCTTCGATCTTCCGATAATTGTTGGCATTCCCAAATATTTCTCATGTCTGTCCACTTCCCGAACCTCAAAGGTGTCCATAATTTCTTTTCGACGACTTGCGCTAACTTTTTTTTTTACTAAAAGCCACTTTAGTTTTGTTTAAATTAATTTTCTGGCCCGATGTAGATACCCATTTGTGTCTCCCCAAAACTAAACCCGGTGATGAGTACCTTTCATGTCGAATCATAATCGAATGAAGTGAAAGTGTGGAAAGTTTAGTGTTGCGGATAGTTTTATTTCTTTTCTCTTCTCTCTGTTTTAGAAAACTTATTTTAAGAAAACAGCCAATCCAGTTTGGTTGTTCCATGATATGGGTCCAATAATAATGTAGTTGGATGGGGCTTGTCATGATCTTTCCAACGGAATATTATTAGCCCAATTCCGATGAATATTGAGGAAGTTATGACCAAATTACTAAACTGGGCCCGGTTTGAGCCTTATATGCGACCCAATGATCTAGGGGAGGGCCTAATATGATTTATCATTCCTAATGTAATTAGGAATGGTTTTAGTCTTCTAGATTCTTCTAGAAGGTTCTTTTCATTCCTAATTCAATTAGCATTGATAAATTGACTTTTGTTGACTTTTCAGAGTTTTAATTAAAATCAAAGAGCGTTTTTTGAGGAGAGATACGATTTTATCCTCCTGTACGACAATATTTATCTGATTTTAGAAAACGCGTGAAATTCTGAAATCAGCGCCAAACGCCAGCTGTAGCGCATGGCGCTACGCTTGGCGCCTGGCGCCAGCTTTGACGCCTGGCGCTAGTGTTGGCGCCTGGCGCCAACAACCAGCATTGGCGCTGGTTCATTTTTCTATGCGCCAATGCTCTGTTTTAATAATTTTATCTTTTTAGTTGTTTTTCTCTATAAATAACGTCGTAAAAACTCCGTTTTCATTCACCTACAACCAGTTTTATCCTACATCGGAACCGAATTCCTTCTGGTTAAAGAATATCTTTTTGGTTGGATGGTACAAAGTCCTCCAGCTTTTCTCACTTTTGGAGAACTTCCAGCTATTAAGGAGACGAAAAGCTAAAGTAAAAGAAAACTTTTTAAAATGAAAGAGGCGAAGGAGTGGAGGTAAACTCTCTAAAAATTTCTCATATGAATCAAAGTGGGTTATATCTCTTAATACAATAGTTATGTGACAAGTAGGTTTTTTAATCAGATAACTACGCCCTCATTCTCTCATTCTCTAATCATTCATCATCTCTCTTTCTCTTTTTCTAAACTAGCTTTTTATATACAAAATTCCTCATTCGCAAGATCTAGATACACCTGGCCATATTCGAAGTTGCCTTCGCCCTAGACATGAAAGGTTTAATTTCTGAGGGTTTGGTCCCAAATCTCTCTTTCAATTATTTAATTTAATTGTTTGTTTATTGTTTTCATTAAAGTTACTAACGTGTGTATTTTGTTATTAGAAAGAGGTACAAGGCATCAAAGTAAGTACTTTAATGGTTTTTATTGATGTTATGATGTAGAAATCATGTTTAAATTATTATGATTCCTAGTATCATGTCTAGGGTAAATTTAATATCAAATATGATTGTTACGATGCCTTTTATTCTCTTCCTAATATTTATGATTGTTAGTATCATGTTAGGTTAAAAATTTGATTTTTATTGCTTAGTGACATGCTAGGGTTTGTTATTAATCTTGTTAGTATCATGCCTAGGATCTTGCTATTTTTATTATGCGTTAACATGATTTATGATTATTTTTATAATTGTTTTGATTATGATTATAATTGTTATAATTATTGTTATGATGATTATTATTAATATGATTGTTATTATGATGATTATTGTTTTGATGATTATAATTATTATTTTGATTATTTATTATGTTGCTTGATATTTATTGTTATTGCTTGATCACACCTTTTATGCATGCTTAAAGGGAATTTGTACTTGTAATCGCGCTTTATAAGATAATTAATAATCTTGTTTAGGGTTAATGTGATTATAATTTCAAGTGATCGCCAATAATAGATTTGTTTGTGCATTATATTCAACCAACATAGATAAACAGGTTTAGGGTTAAACCTATTGATTGCATGTTAGTCAGAAATCACACATGAATACGATCTGAATAAAGTAGACGCCTATTATTAGGGCAGGTTCAATCTCTTTTAGGTTGGATTTGTACCTTCATCCCTGAACCCTTATTTGGTTCAAGATCTTATGGAGTTGACGATTTCTTAGATCGTTAAGGGGTATAACCTTCACCCTATGAACGGTTTACAAGTTCCTAAAACTTGTTGGCGACTCTTTTGCTCTATCTTCTTTCCCTTTGGACGCCACCGTACTTTAGTGTATGATCACAGTGGGGTTCAAGCTAAGGGTTTAACGCTTGAAATTTATTCCCCACAATTTTTGGCAACTCCAATGGGGAGGATTTCTATTTTAATTCCTGAATTTGTTTCGGCAATGATTTAGAATGAGTGGATGAGACTCGAAACGTTCTAAGTACTTCATGTGCGTAATTTTGATTAACATTATTGTTATATGCATAAAAAATATCTCATTGGAAATACCATCCGTAATGAGTTAAAAACATAGGATTTTACACGTAGGAAATTTGAGAAATATCTTTCACAACTAGGATCGAAATAACACCGCGCGAAACTGGAAAATTTTATCGAGCACAGAAAGCTGCTGAGGCATGTGGGAATTAGCGCCAGGGGCCAGAGTATTGGCACCAAACTTTTAACTGTAGCACCAAACGCCAGCATTGGCGCAAGGCGCTACAGCTAAAAACTAGCGCTAGTCTCTGTTTGCTGGCGCCAACTTTCCCCAATACCGAGCCAGAAATATGCGTTCTAATTTCGACCGGTTTTTCGTATTGTTAGCTCGATCCTACTTCCTGATTGAATTTTTTTTTCTCACTTTTTTGAAACCCATATGTGTTCTACATATGGACATAACCCTTTGGGAATTCATGCTCCATCTACCTGATTGAACGCTCCGTGCAACAAAGGGTACATCCAAGAATGTTGAATTCACCAAACCATGGAAGCGAGTTTTTTCTAAAACTCGCGGTGTCCCATCTACTCGAACCAACCCTTCACGGTTAGGCTTCCGCGCGGTGCATCCGGACAATTAACCATGGACCCTCTATTGACTAAACCATATCCTGAACTTTAGAGAACTAGAGCCATGGTTAGGTTGCAAACTCATTGCATCATATTGTGCCTACTTAACTAATTGTGCATTACTTGTTGTGTATATATTCTATGTTTCTCTTAACCATTTGTTTGACTTATGTTGAGATTAAATAAATTAATGACTTACAGAACTTTGCCTAATTAACTAATTAATTAATTAATTAATTTGAGTCAATAAAGTCTAATATTTTAATCAGAATTGACCTAGTACGATTTAGGCATACCCCAGCTGATTGTCCCAGATTGAAGCTCCAGTATTGGCGCCAAAATCTTGACTGTAGGGCCACCCTGTGGAGTGTGGCGCCAAGCTACACAGTGTGACGCCAGTTATGTCGTTTTGCCGACAGTTCGGATTATTGTTCGAGTCATCACCTAGTATCTAATTAACCAGTTTGCTATTTAATTCGGTTAATTTTCGCTGTCAATAGTACTTGGTTGAGTCGAGTTTAGGCGCTAAGTCCCATGGTCTTACACAAGAGTCCAAACATGTCACTTACACTCAACGCACACACCAATACACATACTTTGACCATGTTTAAGAGAGTCTTGCGTGCACGTTTTTTCCGTCATTTTTTTAGTGGGGTAAGTCGGATATTAATCCTCTAATTTAAAAACTATACTTAATTCCCTAAAAACATGTACATTATTTTTTGCCAAAAATATGCACCCATTTTTTTTTTGTATTTTTCATTTTTTTCCTCCTTAAAATAAACCGTAAAGTTAAGTTGATTTGAGTCAAGTAATTAAAACGCAAAATGGTTTAAATTACAGCGCGTGGTCGAGGAAGGAGGGATGGTTAATCAAAGACAACCTTTTCGTACAAGTCCAACTTTTCGACAAGCACATAGCTCGCAAGAGGAAAGCTAAGACTATAATGGCAACACAGGAAGAAGTCAATGAGCTTAGGAACCAACTGGTTACCGTGACTGAGACACTGAAGCTCCTCACACTCAAGATTGATGATCCCGTGAAGCAACAACAGATGGACCTCATGCAAGAGAGTCTAAGCAAGCTTTCTAGCGACTACAAGTTTCAAGGGCTTACATCACAAGGGGTCTCGGTGGACAAAGATCTTCTTCCACAGAAGTTCAATGCCAATGACATCCCAAAATTCAGAGCAACTGATAACCCTTATTTTCATTTAAGATCATTCGAAACAATAATGAGTATTAAGGGTATCGATAAGAAAGTTTTCCCCTCTTTGTTCTCACTATCTCTCGAGACCGTTTGCAATAATGGTTCTTTTCTCTCGATAAAGAAAAGACTTTTACCTGGGATTCCATAGCAAACACTTTCGTTGATAGGTACAAGTGAAACATTCAAGTTGAGACCGACCATAGGGAACTTGAGATCCTCAAGTAGAAAGAGAATGAAGGCTTCACCTCTTTCTTTAACAAATGGAGGGAAACCTCAGCTAAGATGATTGAGGTGCCAAGTGATAAAGAGTATGTAAGGTTGTTCATCAAAAACCTTCAAGAAAAATATTCCAAGCATCTCAAGTATCAAAATAATCTCCATACCTTCAAGGTCGTCTATGACATTGGGATCAATATTGAAGACGACCTGGCTAAGTTAAAAGCTGCCAACAATAAAGCCAACAGTGGCTGAAAAGGAAAGAAGAACGACAATCCTTCTTCTTCCAAAACCACCCACTCAAATAACGTTAGCACTTTTAATTTAGGAGAAGTCCTTGCTATGAACAATCAAGGACAAAAGAAACCATTTAGGAGGAACTTTACTCCTATTGGCATGAGTTATGACACCGCATTTGATCGATTAAATGCAAAAGATCTTATAACTCCTATTGGACCCTTTGGGGACCCACCAGTCGAAAGAGGTCGGCTAATTGGAACCCCAATGCACACTGTAAGTATCACCAAGGTAGGGGCCATCTCACCGAAAACTGTTGGAAGCTTAAGGAAGCTATTCAAGACTTAATCGACAACAACAAGCTGTCGTTGCCCCCTGCCAGTAAGAAGCCAAGCATTGATAATGCACCTCTTGCTCATGCCCTGGCTATCTCTGATGAGGAAAACGAGGTTGACCCCTCGTCTCTCATTAGACATGTCAAAGAAATCTATGCCACAGAAAAAGAGGAGGAAACCTTTTTTGATGTCAGGGATAACCTTCCAGAACCGGCAAGTAAGGAAGATATACAATTGCTTACACTGTCTATGATGGAGGTATCACATTTACTACGTGAAGCTCTCAAAGCTATACAAGAACCCCAAAAGAAATATGACGAGGTTCCACCTTCGAAAGACGAACCCAAGAGAGAATTCACACCCATGAGAACGACTTATGAGGCAAAGCATTTTCCTTTACAAGTCACTGAAAAACCCAAGAAGAGTAATAAAATCTACACTCCAATTAGGATCCCATATGCACAAATGTTCGAAATTCTTTCCGAGAGTGGAGAGATCAAACCTCTCGAACCGAGACCATTCGAATCATTGAAAAAGACAGATAGGTATTACTGTCAGTATCATCAATCAGGGGGTCACACTATCGAAAACTGTTTCAAATTCAAAAATTTGGTTCAGAAAATGATTGATGTAAAGAAACTAGTCCAAGTTCCACAAGAAGACGATGCAACCATTAATGGAGTTTGGGACAATGATGAAGAAGATGTCTATCTAAAAGACATAATAGGATCCCCACCTTTTGTGTCATACTCCATGGATGACTTTTGGGCTGAAGAAGACTCATCGATAGACGTCCTCACAAGATCTGGGAGAATGCAACCTCCCATTTCAACACAACCTATGCCAACCACACAACAAGTTCCCATACCTATCATTAAAGACAATGATATTGTTAAGCAGTTTAAGAAGACAAAAGTTGAGATGAACGTATGGAAACTTTTGGCAACATCTCGGGAACATAGGTTGGCTATAATGAATGCCTTGGACAAAATTGGGATAGATTCTGACACTACTCCTGAGGGATTAGCCAACTTCCTCACAAGTGATCTTCCTAGTCCAATTAATTTGATCACCTTTTCTGACAAGGATTTACCTCCAGAAGGTGACAAACACTACAAGGCATTAAACCTCATAGTAGTTTGCAAGAGAATGAATGTTCCTATGACTCTTGTAGACAACGGATCGTCTATCAACGTCTGTCCACTTAGAACTGCAAGAATGCTAGGCATAAGGGATGAAGATTTAACTCCGTCTACACAAGGAATAAGGGCCTATGACAACACTCGTCATTAAGCGCTTGGTAAAATTACCCTGAATGTGACGGCAGGAGCAATAGAACATGCTACTACTTTCCAAGTTGTAGACATTAAAGCTTCGTTCAATTTGCTGTTGGGACGCCCTTGGCTTCATGACCTAAAGGTCGTCCCCTCATCTCTCCACCAACAAGTAAAAGCTATAGTTGGGGGAATTCCTATTACCATCGATGCTTCGCCTATGAGGATCAAGTCTATAGAAAATCCAATCATTAATGTGGAGCACGACGAGGATGATGAAGATTTATGGGGCTTTAACGAAGAAGTCTCCTTAATCCAGGAGGATGAAAGGACCCCTCTTTGCCATGACCCCCATTCCAACATGATTGTAAATACTATGCTGAAGAAACAAGGACATTTTCCTAGGATGACCCTAGGAAAGAAGAAAGGAACGGAAAAACCGCCGGAGTCACCTGGCCTCCCTAAGTTAGACACTTTCGGACTTGGTTTCGAACCGACTCGGAAAGATCTCAAGCGAGCCCAGGAAAAGTCAAAGGCACGTAGGGACGCTCGCATTCAAAAGAAAGCAATCCCAATGGATCAGTATCCTCTTACACTTAATGGTCAATTTATAAAAGAAGGAGAGGACTATCCATGCCATGAATTTCCCGAGCCATTTGTTGTAAACGGCATAAGACAACCGGGATTTGAGATTTTCTTGGATTGCTACTTCACTGATGAAATCCCAACTCCTGTCCACAAGGAGAAAGCACCCCCATGCTTTGACTTTAACGTCATGGGATTACTGTTTGGGCGAGAAAAGAATGAGCCAACTTATAAAGAGGATAATTCCTCGCTAATTCAAACAGTCCTACAAAGCGAAAGCTTCGATCCCTCGAAGCTAATCACTCCAGCTGAAGGATCACTACAAGGGTGGCGCAAGACTATCAAGGTGACTACTCCAAGTGGAAGGAAGATATCCATCACGACAGGGCAAGGACCAATATTCGAAGAGTCGTCTGAGTCAGAGTCTGAGTCTGAGTCGGAGTCTCCCCCCTAGAGTCTTCTAAGTCTTTAGTAGTAGCACCTTCCCCTCCTATTTCTTCTCCTAGAATAGTAAGTGATCAAGTCCCTGAGGACATATCACTCTTTGATGTAATGATCTCAGAGTATAATAATATTTCTTCTTCTCCTTATTTCTCGTGTTCTTCTCTAACCAAAGATGACGAGCATTGCTTAACTAACGATGAAAAAGACAAAGAAATTATTAAAGCAATGGAAACACTCGAAAAGAAAACACCGGTAATTGAAGAAACTAAAACGGTTAATATCTCAAATGATTCAACCCATAAAAAAGAAGTTTAAATCGGATTAACACTAAATAAACAAGAAAGAACCGATTTAATTAACTTACTTAAAGAATTTATCGATGTATTTGCTTGGTCATACGAAGATATGCCAGGCATTAATAGGGAAATAGCTCAACACACTACACCACTAATTCCAGGAATGAAACCCGTAAAACAAAAGTTACGTCGAATGAAACCCGACGTAGCTCTTTAAATAAAAGAAGAAGTTCAAAAACAAATAACTGCAGGTTTCATCAAGGTATCCAAATACCCCGAATGGGTCGCCAACGCCGTCCCAGTTCCGAAAAAAGACAGAAGGATAAGAATGTGTGTCGACTATCGAGATCTAAATAAGGCAAGTCCAAAGGACGACTTCCCTTTGCCACACATCGATATTTAGGTAGATAACACGGCAAATCACGCGCTTCTCTCATTCATGGATGGGTACGCAAGTTACAACCAGATTCTCATGGCAGAAGAAGACATGGAGAAAACAACTTTTATAACACCATCATGGGGCACTTACTACTACACGGTAATGCCATTCGGGTTGAAAAACGCGGGTGCTACTTACCAACGTGCAACAACTGCCTTACTCCATGACTTGATGCATAAAGAAGTCGAGGTATATGTCGACGATATGATTGTGAAATCAAAAGACCGTCCAGGCCATCAAGTAGCCTTAAGGAAATTTTTCGAAAGGCTAAGAAAATATAATATGAAGTTGAATCCATCTAAGTGCGCTTTTGGAGTTACCTCAGGCAAGCTTTTGGGTTATGTCATAATCTCTAGAGGAATAGCGATACACCCAACCAAGATCAAAGCAATCATGTCAATGCCACCGCCCAAGACTGAGAAACAGATTCGAGGATTTATTGGCCGGTTACAATATATCAGTAGGTTCATATCAAAACTGACGACAATATGTGAACCAATCTTCAAAAAGCTCAAGAAGAATGTACTAGTAATATGGGATGACGAGTGTAGACACCCATTTGTGTCTCCCCAAAACCAAACCCAGTGATGAGTACCTTAATCATAATCGAATGAAACGAAAGTGTGGAAAGGTCTAGTGTTGCGGAAAGTTTTAATTTCTTTTCTCTTCTCTCTGTTTTTAAAACTTTATTTTTAGAAAACAGCCAATCCAGTTTGGTTGGTCCATGATATGGGTCCAATAGTAGTGTAGTTAGATGGGGCTTGCAAAGACCTTTCCAATGATATATTATAAACCCAATTCCGATGAATATTGAGGAAGTTATGGCCAATTTACCAAACTGGGCCCGGTTTGAGCCTTATGTGCGGCCCAATGATCTAGGGGAGGGCCTAATATGATTTATCATTCCTAATGCAATTAGGAATGGTTTCAGTCTTCTAGAATCTTCTAGAAGGTTCTTTTCATTCCTAATTCAATTAGCATTGATAAGTTGACTTTGTTCACTTTTCAGAGTTTTAATCAAAATCAAATAGAATTTTCGAAAGAATTATATTATTTTATCCTCCAGTACGGTAAATTTATCGGATTTTCGAAAACGCGTTAAAATCAAGACTGGCGTCCAACCCCAGGCCTTGGCTCCAGACGCTAGCCGTTGGTGCCTGGCGCCAGCTAGCCAGGGTTGGCGCCAACCTTGTTTTGCTTGCGTCAGACTCTGTTTTGTTAAATTATCTTTTTTGGCTGATTTTCTCTATAAATATCGTATCAAAAACTCCGTTTTCAGTCACCAATTCATCATCTACATTCCCCTACAACCAATTCTCCTCATTCACAAGTTTTAATTAGTATTCTCTCTTTAATTCTTTCATTCTTCTTACTTTGTTTTCATACAAAATTCCGCATTCTTAAGATCTAGAAACACCTAGCCATATTCGAAGTTGCCTTCGCCCTAGACGTGAAAGGTTTAATTTCTGAGGGTTTGGTCCCAAATCTCTCTTTCAATTATTTAATTTAATTGTTTGTTTTATTATTTCCTTGAAGTTACTAACATGTGTATTTTGTTATTAGAAAGAGGTACGAGGCATCAAAGTAAGTACTTTAATGGTTTTTATTGATATTATGATGTAGAAACCATGTTTATATTGTTATTATGATATTCCTAGCATCATGTCTAGGGTAATTTTAATGTTAAATATGATTGTTACGATGCTTCCTATATTCCTCCTAATATTTATGATTGTTAGTATCATGTTAGGGTTAAAGATTTGATTTTTATTGCTTAGTGACATGTTAGGGTTTGTTATTAATCTTGTTAGTATCATGCCTAGGATCTTGCTATGTTTATTATGCTTTAATATTAACATGAACATGATTATGATTATAATTATTGTTATGGTTATTTATTATGTTTCTTGATTTATTTATTGCTTGATCACCTTTTATGCATGTTAAAGGGAATTTGTACTTGTAATCACGCTTAATAAGATATTTAATAATCTTGTTATGGTTAATATGATTATAATTCAAGTAATCGTAATATGATTATAATTCAAGTAATCGCCAATAATAGATTTGTTTGTGCATTAATATTCAAGCAACATAGATTAAACAGGTTGAGGGTTAATCCTATTGATTTCATGTTAATCGAAAAGCGCACATGAATACGATCAGAATAAAGTAGAGGCCTATTATTAGGGCAGGTTCAATCTCTTTTAGGTTGGATTTGTACCTTCATCCCCGGATCCTTATTTGGTTCATGACCTTATGGAGTTGGTGATCTCTTGGATCGTTAAGGGGTGTAACCTTCATCATGTGAACGGTTTACAAGTTCCTTAAAAACTAGTTGGCGACTCTTTTGCTCTATCTTCTTCCCTTTTGGACGCCACCGTACTTTAGTGTATGATCACAGTGGGGTTCAAGCTAGTGGGATTTGAAGGCTTGAAATTATTCCCTACAACGAGTGTCAAAAAGCCTTTGAAAAGATCAAAGCCTATCTCGCAAATCCTCCCGTATTAGCACCAACACTTCCTGGAATACCTCTTAGGTTTTGACGGTTACCAAAGAGACAATGGGAGCTATGCTAGCACAAGAAGTAGAAGGCAAAGATAATGAAATCTACTATCTAAGCAAGAAGATGCTCGAATACGAAGCACGCTATACGCCACTCGAGAAGTTGTGCCTCGCCTTGGTGTGGGCCACAACCAAGTTAAGACATTACACGCTAGTGCATACCGTCTTTGTAGTCTCCTGACTAGATCCACTCAAGTATCTATTTGAGAAATCCACACTCAACGGACGCATATCGAGATGGATAGTCAATATAGCCCAGTTTGATGTAAGGTTCATGCCACAAAAAGCTATCAAAGGATCCGTGGTGTCAGACTTTCTAGCAGATTTTCCAATAGATGACTCGACGCCAATACAAGACAACGAATTTCCAGACGAAGACCTAATGGTTACTGAAGATGATACTTGGACCTTATACTTCGACGGAGCCTCAAACCAAAAGGGATGTGGCGTTGAAGTATTACTAGTATCACCTAAAGAAGAGTATGTTCCAATCTCCATAAAGCTTGATTTCGACGTTACCAACAATGCTGCTGAATATGAAGCATGCGTGGTAGGCCTTAAAACATCTTTGACATTGGGAGTAAAAAAGTTAAGGATATTCGGAGACTCTTCTTTGATTATTAATCAGATATCTAAAAGGTGGAAAGTAAGGAGCGAAAGCCTAGCCCCTTATCAAACCTATCTGGAAACTCTTACCGATCAGTTAGAGAAGGTAGAATACACATATCTACCTAGGGAAGAAAATCAATTTGCTGACGCCTTGGCAAGATTAGCCTCAATGGTTAGGATTCCCACGGAAGTCGAGAAAATGCCTCTAACTATAGAAAAAAGGCACAAACCAACATACATCCAGGCTATAGAAGACGACGAAGTAGTCCAAGACGAAGAAGAAGAAGAAGAAGAAGAACCGTGTTACACGGATATACTCAATTATGTCACCAAAGGAGAATACCCTCCCCATGCTGACAAAAGAGAAAAACGAGCATTAAGGATTTTGGCTTCCCAATATGTACTCATAGACAACGAGCTACATAAAAGGGTACCTAAGGGTCGAGCTCTCTTATGTGTAGGAAAAAAAGGATGCATAAAGAGCAATGAGGATAGTCCACTAAGGAATCTGTGGCACTCATATAAATGGCAAAATGTTAGTCCAAAAAATAATGCGAGAAGGATATTATTGGACTACAATGAATAGGGATTGCCATCAATATGTAAAAAGGTGCCCTAAGTGCCAAATTTATGCCAATTTACAACATGTTCCTCCATCCTTTCTCTACACCTACACATCGCCATGGCCATTCTCTACATGGGGAATTGACATCATTGGCAAAATTACTCCCCCAGGAACAGGAGGCCACGAATATATCTTAGTAGTGATTGATTACTTCACAAAGTGGGTCGAAACGCAATCATACGCTAAACTCACTACAAAACATGTAGCACTCTTTATCGAGAGGAATATTATTTGTCGATATGGAGTCCCACATGAAATGATAAGTGGCAATGGAACTCACTTCCAAGCCGAATGTGAAGAATTGTTACAAAAATATAGCATTCAACATCATCATTCTTCCCCTTACAGACCTCAAGCAAATGGAGCAGTCGAGGCAGCTAACAAAAATTTAAAGACTATCATCGAGAAAATGACGGAAAATTATAAAGATTGGCCTGACAAACTTCACTTTGCATTGTGGGGTTATCGCACGTCAATCCGTACATCAACAGGGAATACGCCATTTTACTTAGTATATGGAATGGATGACGTACAACCTGTCGAACTAGAAATTCCATCTCTATGCATCGCGTTAGAGAGTAAACTCGATGAAGTTGAATGGACTAGGGCAAGATATGAAGAATTAATTCTACTCGATGAGAAACGACTAGAAGCTCTACATCACACTCAGTGTTATCAAACTCGCATGGCTAGGCATTTTAATAAGAAGGTCAAGACAAGAAACATCAAAGTAGGAGACTTGGTGTTAAAAGCATTAAGAAAAAATGTTTTAGATCCAAGGGGAAAATTTAGACCTAATTGGTCTGGACCCTACATTGTCAAAACAATCCTGTCAGGAGGTGCAGCAAAAATAACTGATATGGATGGCAATGAGTTCTCGAGCATGACAAATCTTGACCAACTTAAGAAGTACTACCCATAATTACTTGAGTAGGATACTCAAGAGAGCTACGTTTGGCCTAATTCCTTAAGAAAGGATACGTAGGCAAACCTTTACGGGTGCGACCACTTTATTTTTCGACATTCACGCATCCCAGAATTAATTAAAAATTCGACAGAAAATCGGCGAAATATCGGTGTCACAGAGAAGAATCTGGTGCCAGCCAACGACCATCAGCGCCAGCCGACGGCACTGGCGCCTGGCGCCAGACTTCCCTGGCAGTCGCCAGTTGTAAATAAACGGCGCCAATTAAAAGACAAATTCTGGGCAAATTTCGGTGTTTTTCGGAAAATTTTCGACTTCCGTACTCGAAGAATTTCTGAAAAATTAATTTTTTCGGTTTTCATTGCTTTAATAAAATAAATTTAAAGTACATAATTTAATTAAAAGCTGAAATTTCATTAATAAAATAAAATTACATTATTGATTGAATTTTAATAAAGCTGAAATAAATTAAATTTAAATAAAAATATAAACTAAGTCTAATAATTTGAAATTAAGTAATGCTCCTAATCTTTCTTTTCTTTCCTAGCCCTTTTCCAATTTTTGTCCGCTTCCTCCTCCTCATCCATAACCTTAGCTAGTAGGCATCCTTTAGAGGACCTACATTCAATCTTAGAGTAGATGGTCTCCCCTTCAGCTAGGACTCCATGCTTCTTTTCTACCCAAGCTTTTTTCTCTGTGGTGCCAGCTTTCCCTTTTCCCTTATCTTTGGTAGTACTTTTCTTCCTAGGCATTGCAGGTGTTTTGAATTCAACTCTTTCACCTAAGCGTTCCTTAGCAGGAATCACCCTGTCACCTAGACGACTCTTCACATCAGTTTTCCCTGATCTTTCTTTGAATCCTTCGAAGGTTTCTTCAGCAACCACTTCTTCACATCATTGGGCAAGGAAGGAAGAACCTTTTAGGTAATTACTTCCCATAGAGGTCTGACACTCCAATAAGCATCAAATCTGTCTACTTCCTGGGAAACAGGGTACTCATAAGGAGGACGAAGATCCCCGGAAGGAATATTCTGAAGCAAGTCGTATTGTCTTTTTACCCTGCAGGGATAATAATAAGTCGTGCGAGACAAACTTAGAAGACGGCAGAAAGGTTGCTTGTTGACACCAACCATCCTTTCTATTTTCCACCATGGGACGACCCACTTCATAGCAAAATTGCGAGAATCGAAGACCATTCTCCTCTCGTGGCGCCCCATTTTAGAGAAGAGTTTCTTCCTCCTCACAAACCAATTTGGAGTATACTTCTCAATGTTGTCCGGAGGGCTAATTAATTCTAGCCTTTCCATTAGCCACATCTGTAAAAAATTGCAATGCAAATAAATTATTATTACAATACAAAAATATATTTTTTGATTTCTGTAATTAAAAATATTATTTTTCTACCTATAATAAAATTGGAGAGCCGCGAAAAGGTGCTTTTGGGTTCCTTTTCAGTTCATCAAGACTAATCATGGTCTCTCAAACTATCAATGGCAATGGATTTCTCCCTGATTCAATTTGTTCTAGTACGGTGGTTATAACTGATTGACCTTCATTATTTTTACCACTACTAAGAAAAAATTGATTAAGCATGCAAAATAAGAAAGCCCTTCTTCTATAAATATGAAAAGATTCAGAAAGAGGTTTATCAAAATAATGGCGTGCAAATTCTTTCAAATTAACTATGTTGCCATCTACTATTTTTGATAGATCCCTTTCTTTTAAATTGAAGAAGCGCTCAAAATCCTTATAATAATATGCATCTACTCTAGGGATTACTATGAGGTCTATTGAAGGGAAACCTAAAATAGCACCAAATTCTTCTGGCAAAGGGCTAATCTCATCATACCCTATTCTAAAGCAATGAGTATCAACATTCCAATATTCTAGAGCGGTGTGAATGAAATCTAAGTCAAGATATACCCCTTTGATACCATAAATTCCCCCCAAGTGGAACAAATCTAATTCTTTTCGTTCTCTGGCATTAAGAGATCGACACCATTCATGGGTGAATTGGGTGAAAGTTTTGGTGACTAAAGACATGATATTATTTTTTCTAAGGCCAGGAATTATTTTATTCGCTGAAATTATGAAAAGAATCGGCTGGGCAGGGGGCTATTTATGCACGAATTACGAGAAGTTTTAATCGGGGTAAAATACGGAGTCAACGCTAATTGGCGTCAGACTCCGCGATTAGCGCCATACGCCAAAGCTTGGCGCCACACACCAAGCGTAGCGCCTGGCGCTACACCCAATTGCGTGGCGCCAGCTGGCGCCAATTTGCCACGTCATGCGCGCTTTCTTAAATCGCGTTTTTACCTTAAATTCGAGTCGACTAATGACTTTACGGCTCCGATTATCTTTTCTAAACATCTTTTTATTCTTGTTTTAATTAATATAGCTATTATATTATTATACTATTCTTTTTTGGATTTTATTTAGGTTAATTTCCAAGTTTTTATAAACCCAACATTTTATTTGCCTTTTCCTTTTTTCATTTTTTCTTTTGGGGGAGAGAGTCGGATACCCTCCATCAATAATAAAAATGATAGAATTTTTGCGCAAAAATGTTTGTCACACTTTTCTTGCACACACAAACATGCACATAAAAATAATAATAGCAAACATAAATAAACTCATAATAGTATGTATATACAAAATATATCTAAAAAAATGAGTTTAACTAAGAGGCAAAGTTCTATACAAAGTCAAATAAATAACAAAAAGAACAGGTACAAACCACCTCGCGCGAGAACTGTCAAAGAGATAAGTTAGTAAACATGCATAGTATATGTGGACAAAAGTGGAAAATAAATAAGCTTACCCGAGTCTGGTGGTGAGGAATCGGCCGCTCTACGAAGCGCTCGTCCTCAGGAGCCAGAAGAATCATCTCCTCGATCAACCCATATGTCCCCTGGTAATGGATAGACATACGGGGTGGCACGAACTCAGCAGCATCGTCCGGATAAAGCAAAATCAAGTCAGTGAAGCATTACTTGGGGGCTACTTAACGAAAGATAAGAGCTGAAAAATTGTACCGCCACATCCTCAGCCGGTACGGGAACTGGAGATAACAACGGCATAACTCCTTCGCATAGCATCGCTTAGGGATCGTGCAAGATCACCAAGGGGGACCAGCTCCCTCTTACATGCTCAACAACCTTGCAGCCCTAGAACACTCAACTTCCCACTCGGTGAGGTTGTTCTACCTTTTTTCAATATATATTTTGGGTTCCTTGGTACGCCAGTTAGCCCTTCTAAGAAATTTGACATGATTTTAGTAATCTGCTTGATTGCATAAAGTGATCGACCTGATGAAAGATCGTCTCACTTAGCTTAAAGCGCCTAAGCATTAGCTCATCGCAAAAGTCACCGACATAGTGGTTCATTCGCAAAAAGAACCGACGTACAGGTTCAAAAGCAGAAAAAGCGCCGACGTACATGCATAGCGAAAGTAAAGTTCAAGTGGGCTTTTAAAGATCGACAAGCGGAGGTCTTCGGTAATTCTCTTTGGAAAATTATCGCAACGAATGAGAATAGCTTCAAGCAAGCAAATCTTCGGCAACATTCCCTGGCTTGCGGAGAGTTGTCACAAACAACTGAAGGTGATTTCAAGAGAAATTATCTTTGATAGTATTCCCTTGGACGTGGAATATTATCAATGCAACTGAAGATTATTTCAAGAGAAATAATATTCGATAGTATTCCCTTGGACGTGGAATATTATCAATGCGGATGGAGATTGTTTCAAGAGAAATAATCTTCGATAGTATTCCCTTGGACGTGGAATATTATCAATGTGGATGGAGATTGTTTCAAGAGAAATAATCTTCGATAGTATTCCCTTGGACGTGGAATATTGTCAATGTGGATGAAGATTGTTTCAAGAGAAATAATCTTCGATAGTATTCCCTTGGACGTGGAATATTGTCAATGCGGATGAAGATTGTTTCAGGGGAGATAATCTTCGATAGTATTCCCTTGGACGTGGAATATTATCATAGCGGAGGAGGATCGTTTCAGACGAAGCAGTCTTCTATGTTGGAAGCAGTTACAGGCGTAGCAGTTTTCAAGCGGGATGGCATTCTCTAGCTTGCAGGAGGTCATCAAAACGAATCGGTTACTTTCAGAGACGTGTGCTCGACGGTGCAAGATACGCGTTTGTTAAATCTTTTTTCTGTTTTAACTAACGCTAGTTTTGCAGGTATCGGAGTTAGGATCGAAGAACGTTCTGAATGATTCTCCGTCCCTATTGATACTTTGACTTTTGTTTTCGAAACTCGCGTTTCTCCAAACTCAGTCAAAGTGGGGGCTTCTGTAGACACCCATTTGTGTCTCCCCAAAACCAAACCCGGTGATGAGTACCTTTCATGTCGAATCATAATCGAATGAAGTGAAAGTGTGGAAAGTTTAGTGTTACGGATAGTTTTATTTCTTTTCTCTTCTCTCTGTTTTTTAAAACTTATTTTAAGAAAACAGCTAATCAAGTTTGGTTGGTCCATGATATTGGTCCAATAATAGTGTATTTGGATGGGGCTTGACATGAGCTTTCCAACGAAATATTATAATCCCAATTCCGATGAATATTGAGGAAGTTATGACCAAATTACTAAACTGGGCCCGGTTTGAGCCTTATATGCGACCCAATGATCTAGGGGAGGGCCTAATATGATTTATCATTCCTAATGTAATTAGGAATGGTTTTAGTCTTCTAGATTCTTCTAGAAGGTTCTTTTCATTCCTAATTCAGTTAGCATTGATAAATTGACTTTTGTTGACTTTTCAGAGTTTTAATTAAAATCAAAGAACGTTTTTTGAGGAAAGATACGATTTTATCCTCCTGTACGGCAATATTTATCTGATTTTAGAAAACGCGTGAAATTCTGAAATCAGCGCCAAACGCCAGCTGTAGCGTCTGGCGCTAGTGTTGGCGCCTGGCGCCAACAGCCAGCGTTGGCGCTGGTTCGTTTTTTTGTGCGCCAATGCTCTATTTTAATAATTTTATCTTTTTGGCTGATTTTCTCTATAAATAACGTCGTAAAAACTTCGTTTTCATTCACCTACAACCAGTTTTCATTCTCTCATTCTCTAATCATTCATCATCTCTCTTTCTCTTTTTCTAAACTAGCTTTTTATATACAAAATTCCGCATTCGCAAGATCTAGATACACCTAGCCATATTCAAAGTTGCCTTCGCCCTAGACGTGAAAGGTTTAATTTCTGAGGGTTTGGTCCCAAATATCTCTTTCAATAATTTAATTTAATTGTTTGTTTATTGTTTTCCTTGAAGTTACTAACGTGTGTATTTTTTTATTAGAAAGAGGTACGAGGCATCAAAGTAAGTACTTTAATGGTTTTTATTAATGTTATGATGTAGAAATCATGTTTAAATTATTATGATTCCTAGTATCATGTCTAGGGTAAATTTAATATCAAATATGATTGTTACGATACCTTTTATTCTCTTTCTAATATCTATGATTGTTAGTATCATGTTAGGGTTAAAAATTTGATTTTTATTGCTTAGTGACATGCTAGGGTTTATTATTAATCTTGTTAGTATCATGCCTAGGATCTTGCTATTTTTATTATGCTTTAACATCATTTATGATTATTTTTATAATTGTTTTGATTATGATTATAATTGTTATAATTATTGTTATGATGATTATTATTAATATGATTGTTATTATGATGATTATAATTATTATTTTGATTATTTATTATGTTGCTTGATATTTATTTTTATTGCTTGATATTTATTTTTATTGCTTGATCACACCTTTTATGCATGCTTAAAGGGAATTTGTACTTGTAATCACGCTTAATAAGATAGTTAATAATCTTGTTAGGGTTAATATGATTATAATTCAAGTGATCGCTAATAATAGATTTGTTTGTGCATTAATATTCAACCAACATAGATTTAGCAGGTTTAGGGTTAATCCTATTGATTGCATGTTAATCGAAAAGCGCACATGAATACGATCAGAATAAAGTAGAGGCCTATTATTAGGGCAGGTTCAATCTTTTTTAGGTTGGATTTGTACCTTCATCCCCGGACCCTTATTTGGTTCATGACCTTATGGAGTTGGCGATCTCTTGGATCGTTAAGGGGTGTAACCTTCATCATGTGAACGGTTTACAAGTTCCTTAAAAACTAGTTGGCGACTCTTTTGCTCTATCTTCTTCCCTTTTGGACGCCACCGTACTTTAGTGTATGATCACAGTGGGGTTCAAGCTAGTGGGATTTAAAGGCTTGAAATTTATTCCCCACACCCGATGCTCTTTCATATTTTCTAATAATGTTAGCTATCACAGAGCACTCTTGAGTATTAGCTTCTGTAAAAAGAATATTGTCATCAGCAAAAAAAAAAAGGGACACACGGGGGGCACCCTTACAAAATCTGAGTACCATGAATAAGACCATTGTTACCAGCCTTATTTAATAGATGTAGAGAACGCATCAGCACAATATGAATAAATATGGAGAAATCGGATCGCCTTGACGTAAGCCCTACTTGAAATAACAGAACCTGAAATCTGCTCATTTATTTTGAAAGCAAACTGAACACTATACAAACAACTCATAATTCTGCAAATCTAAGCTTCCGAGAACCCCATTTTATCCATGACTCTTTCCAGGACTACCCACTCCACTCTATCATATGCTTTAATCATATCCAACTTCAAAGCAAAGCTCCCTTCCTTACCCTCCCCACCCCTCTTCATGGCATGAAAAATTTTGAAGGCCACAAGAGCATTATTAGAATTGAGGCGCCCCATAATAAATGCACTCTGATTAAGGGAAATCACCTTATCCAATATTCCCTTTAATTTATTAGCCACTATTATTTTTGACACAATTTTATAAATGACATTACAACAGCTAATGGGTCGAAATTCCGAAGGATGAGACAGATTGTCACATTTTGGAATAAGGACAATGCAAGTATTATTAACCTCCGTTAAATCCACATCCCCCCTCCACCATATTTTAACAAAATCAATAATATTAGGACTAACAATATGCCAAATTTTTTGAAAAAAGAGAGCGTGCATAACATCAAGGCCGGGAGCTTTATTCGGGTGCATCGGGAAGAGAGCAAATTTAATCTCCTCTATAGCCGGTTCACAATCCAGCATCACATTCATATCATTCGAGACCACCTTATCAATTCCACCTAAAGCATCTTGGAACCCCGTCGGAGAGCTAGTAGCAAAAAGTTAGAGAAATAAGCAGAAATCAATCTCTCTATGCTGACCTATTTCTCAAACCACTCTCCATTCTCATCACGAAGCCATTGATTCTATTTCGAGCCTTCTTCTGACTAGCCTTGTGGTGGAAATATTTTGTATTTTTGTCACCATATTTAAGTTTATTCACTCTCGCTCTAGCATACTAGTACGATTCTTTCAATCTGTATATAGCTTCAAGGTCAAAAGACAAAGAGTTACAAGCCGCCAACTTTGCCCCATCCATAACCCCCTTTAAGCTCCTTCATTTTCTCCTCACCTTCTTTGATCCGTTTCTTCACTGACCCAAAAGTAGTGGCTTCCCACGACTCAAGATTTTCGCCGCACATTGCCACTCTTTGAGCCATTTCCAAACCTGAACTATCCCCCCAAGCTTTAGCAACCACCTCACCGCATTCTTCACGCGAGAGCCAGAGACCTCAAACTTGAAAGCTGCTTTCACACTATCCCTCCTTACCCCCTTCTTAGTGGATAATCTAATTTGTGCATGATTAGATATGGATTTAAAAATGGGCAAATTTTGAACCTCGACCGCCGGGAAAAGGTTGCACCAATCTTCATGAGCTACAAATATGTCGAGCCTTTCCCTCATAAAAGTTTCAATGGTATTGCCTCTTTCCCAAGTAAAGATCCTTCCCTTGTGTAGACACCTAAAAATGTCTCCCCAAAACCAAACCTGATGATGAACAACATTTCACCGCCATTATTGGTTGAGTTGAGTATTTAATCTTTAGAGTGCTTAAATCCATGTTCTATCCAATACATTACATAAACCAATCCAATTCCTAGCTCATTTCCCTAAACCATAACTTACTTTCCACTTTTCGTATTCACATCACAAACAAGAGATAAAATGATTTTGTGGCCCTATAATTTTGATCCAATTATTTCTTGGTTGGATAGGCCTTTCAATAAGCTTTCCAATTGTATATCATAAGCCCAATTCCGATTTGAAACGAAGAAGATATGAGCCAAACACTAAACTCGGCCCAAAACCGACACCCTTCTACTAAAATGGTCATATCTTAAAATATACAAATTATTTTGACTTTATTACAATAGGGTTGGAAAGTAGACTTCATATGATTTCCAATGATATATTATATGCCTTATTCCTTGTTACAGATCAAAAGTTATCACAATTTCAAAAACGCATAAAAAAACTAGAATTACCACACGCATTGTGAAATTGCCGCGTTGCGGGAAAAGGTGACGTGGCACAGGGCCTAGTACCGTGACACGGGAATTCTCAACGTGTCACGGTGCCTAGTGTTGTGACACGAGAATTCTCCCGCGTTCTTTTCAAGCGAAAATTCTTTGCGTCACAGGAAACTCTGCCGCAACACGGGAATTAATGTCGTGTTACGGTATAATTTCCCATGTCGCGGCGCCCATACCGTGACACGGGATTTTTCCGTGTTCTCTCCACGTAATACTCCACGCGCTTTATCTTCTGTAGTTTTTTATCTGTTCCGCGTCACACTAATTTCCCCCGTGTCACGGGATTTTTTGCTGTGTCGCGGCGTACTGTTGCGTGTCGCGGCATTATTTTTTAGGGTTTTTATCTTTTTAGGGTTCCGTGTGTTCCCTATGCTCATTTTCCCTATAAATACCCCCTCCTTTCTACAGTTCGGGGCATCAAATCCTTCTCTGTTCCTCTCTTTTACACCAAAAATCATTCTATTCTCTTCTCTTTCTCTCTCTCTCTCTCTCTCTCTCATATTCTAAGCCTTAAACCTAGATTCTTAATTACACCATTCTTCCCTTAAGCACTCCAAGGAGTACGTCTATACTAAACCTGAGGTTCTGTCCTTAAACCAAGGCGTGAAAGGTATAAATAACTAAGGGTTTGGACCAAATCAATTCTACATTTAGTTAATTTAATTCCATTTGATTTATATTTTTTTTATTGAAGTTACAAATAATTTATTCATGATGTAGCAATTTAAAGGAACGCGTGGAATATGAGTAATTAATTAATTTAATTACTTATTTTATTTTTAATATTGCTAGTATCATGATTAGGTTAATTTATATTTGATTTGACTAACACTATTATTGTTGAATTGGTTCCAATATTAATGTTTGTTCTATTATTGTTTATTGATAGCCATATTACATGTTTTTAAGGGAATATGTAATTAAAATTATGACTAATAAGATAATTTTGACAACTGGTTTAGGTTTCTTTTTAATCTTGTTATTTAATCAAGTGGTCTTGATAATTTAGAATTATATGTTGCATTAATATTCAACTAATTTAGCCTAATAATAATTTGGAGCAAATTGAATCTTTGTTTGCATGTCTTTAAGATCGCAAGAATCACTTTTTACTATAAGAATCGAGTAGAGGCCAATACGGGCGAATGTGACTCCATGACTCACTTTGTACCATCATCCCCGATCCTCCTTTCGTGGTTCAGAACCATATGGAGTTAGTAATCTCATGGATTATGAATGAGGTGTAACCTTCACGGGTCAATCGTTGTTGCCTATCGTTGTCCCTTATTCGTGGTTGCCTTTTATGATCCGTGAACGGTTTACAAGTTCCTTAAAAACTTGTTGGCGGCTCCCTACTTTCCTTGTCCCTAATCATATATGTCAATTCCCACTTCCTATGAGTGCCAAGCATATTTACAACATGCTTTAACGTAGGCGCACTTCAAACGATGCCTACAATCTGGCGACTCTACTTGGGAGGATTCTTGGTTATTTATCGATTTGAGTGATCGGTATTTAATTAAGATGAGTGGATGAGACTTAAAAGATTCTTGAAAATATTCCTGTGATTAAATTGGCATTTTACATATCTCAGGTCTGTCCCGTAGGAAAAATTGGATAACCTGGTCGTGAACGAAGAAAATAGAGGCACCAGTCAGATTTCCTAACTGCTGCGCCACAACAGAGCCTGTCGTGTCATGGATTAGGGGACCGTGACGTGGTGTCTAGCACCGTGACACGGTGGATTCTGCCATGTCGCGATAATCTAGAAATTTGTCCAGTGTCTTATTTCTCTTCTCACAGTCAGCTTCCTTTGATTTTTCTGAAAAAACGTGTGTGTTCTACATACGTCTTAACCCCTGGGGATTTAAGCTCTATCAACCTAAAAACGCTCATGGTAATAAGGGTTCAACCGAGTTTTTAAATCCACCTAAACCATGGAGTCGAGTTCGAATTCATCACGAACTCGCGGAGCCGCCCGTTGGCATACACCCTCAAGGGAGGCTGCCTTGCTAACGCGTCCAAACTTTTAACCATGGTACCCTTTTGACACCAAATAAAACCTGACCATAGTGGAACATAGAACTGGACCTTAGGTTGCAAACTATTCTTTGCATCATTGTGCCTGCATGTTCTATGTGTGCATGTTTTATCGTTTTGATGCTAACCTAATCGATCTTTCATTGTCTATGGTGGATTATTTTATGACTAGCGATTGCCAATGGCCCGTACTCACTTAGTAATTAGCGCAAAAAACAATGCCGCGTCACGACAATCCTTGGTGTCTACCGAGGATCAAGCTCAGGCGATCCTTGGTTATCCAGCGGAGCAGCTGGTGCTGCCGGAGGTTTCTTATCCGGCTTTCATAGCATCCAGGCTGACTCCTTTTCCGGCTTTTGTTCCGGTTAGTACTCTAACTCTCTCTTTTCCTTGTTTCTATTTATTCTTCGGAACTTTGACCCTTTTATCATTTTTTTCATGTATATTTTAGCGGGTCGAGCTAGGTGGTTGGGTGCCTCCTACATCGGAGATCACGTACACCGATACTGTCAGATCGGTAATTCGTGAGACCCTTCCAGCAGCGGATGATGACGAGGGGATACCGTTTGTACCTGAGACGGTTGAGTCGATATGTCTTTTGTGTATATGTACTTAAATATTTCTATTTATTTTTTGTTTCATGTACATTTGTTTACTAACTGTCCTTGTAATCTTGGAACAGGTTCCACGGGAAACCGTGAACGTCATGGTGAGGACTTTACGTGCTTTCCAAGCTGCTTATCGGAGAGCCCTCGTGACTTTATCATGCCGTGATCATCGGATGATCGCGGTAAGTTTTATTTCTTTTCTTTTCAACGAAGTTAATACATTTCATGTATTAATCTTCATTTTGGATTTTGCAGGATGTGAAGCAGCCGTCTAGTAGTCGCCGAGCACCCTGATTCCTCTTGTACACATACTGTTATTATTTTTTTTTTAGGAAACAAATGTATATATATATTTTTTTTGCATTATTGTACATATGACACATATGTATATATGTCATCATCGTTTTTTTGTTTCATGTATACATTATTATTATTTTTATTAGCAAAAAAAATTTTGAGGGAGGGAAAGGGTTCCCGACTTACCCCCCTCGAAAAAATAACCAAAACTCGAAAAATAGAAGGTAAAAAGAAAACAAAAGAGAAAAAAGAATAATAAAAAAATAAACTAAGGAAGTAGGGAAATAATAAAAAAGAAAATAAAGAGAAAGAGAAAGTAGGAAAATAAAAAAGAAAATAAAAATACAAAAGTAGGAAAATAAAAAAGAAAATAAGAAAGTAGGCAAGAAAAGGGACACAAAGTGTTAGAAGGCAAGCGTATGATTCGTCTTAAGATTTCATGAAGATTATTTCATTATATGAGCCAAAATACGGAAATAAATCCAACTCACATGTCGCGTCAGGGAAGACGCGCGCAATGGCATGAGTTGCGCGCGGCTGTCGCGCGCAAGTGAATTAGTTGCGCGCGCCACCTGTTGGTGAACTTTTTTTTAAGCTGAATTTGCCGAAAATTTGCCCCTCTTGGGTCTATTTAAACATGGTTTCGTGTAGGATTTTGATCATCTCGCATTCATTCACTTAGTAATATAAGAAACTAAAAAGAGTTAATCTCTCTAAATTCTCATTCTCTCTCTCTTTTTTTTTTTGAACAATGGTGAAATTCTTTGAAGCAATGGGTCACTTCCGCTTCAACCGAGGACAAACTAGCTTTCAAATTTACCACTTAGACCCTCTACTGAATTATATGCAACTAGTGGTTAACTTTGATTTTTTTTCATGCCGCAGTCAACCATTGGGACTCTAATCACCATCTTTTCTTGTTTATAGGGGATGAAATTGACCCCCTTCCCGGTGAGTTTGAGGCCTTGCTAGGTTTCCCTACAGATACTCTCCCTGTGACTTATTCGCCTACCTTGTCGGATCCCAAACCTATATTCCAAAGATTTTTGGGCTTGTCCGACAATGATATGACCAACATTGGAACTGAAGAAGGCGTGAACTTGGTTCAATTTATTGAACATTTTGTCGCCCCTCGTGACAACATGACTAAACAACGCTTTAAAATTCGTGCTTTATGTTATTATCTTGTTGTTAGTTGTTTACTTAGGACAGGCAAAGAATACGGAGATTATTCCATGGAGTCCATAGTAGAGCAAATAGAGGGATGTCATTCACCCGCTCCTTTAGCTTTGGCGGAAACCGTTCTATGTTTAAATCGCCTTAGAGGAGACCCTAAGGAAAACAGTTTCACGGGAAGTCCACTCCTATTACACGTACGTTTTTTTCGGCGTTTATCAGCGCAAGTTACAAAGTTGCGCTGGCATGACTAGCGCAATCTTCTTCGCTGCGCGCGGAGGGCGCGCGCAACTGGTTTGGTTGCGCGCGCCACCTGCTTGTGTAAAAAATCGCAAACTGATATTTTTTTTTCCAGATTTGGCTCATGGAGCACTTGCGAATTGTTGATCAGCCACAAATCCTTGAGGCTAATGGAGTAAGGACATTCCCTGGACGTCGAATCCTTTATAAGCATAAGAACGAAGAGGAATGGACGTCATTTTTCTGTCATGGGGTTCCTAACATACGTTTTGTGATTCCTTGGTGGAACATAAATAGTATGACTGGGAATAGTCTCAATTGCCCTTAAATTAGGCTTTTAGACCTATCTAGTACTACTTACATTTTTCCTTGTAGGGTAATGAGACAATACATGATGAGACAATTTATTCCCTCGCAAGATTGTGATGCCCCTAAAGATGTGATATTGAAAGAATTCCTCGTTGGATGGAATATTGGTCAAGTCTTCTTAGGTGGGTAGTACAAAATCCTACTGAGATTATTACATTATCTTCCTTTTACAAAGCTTGGATGAATGCGGCAGATAAGGGCGAATTAAACAAGGCTCGATCTCAACTTCAAGACGCCATCGCTCGTAATCCACCTAAGCCTTTGATGCATTCAACCACTACTACTCCTCCTAGTTGCCAAAATAAAGGAGTGAGAAGAAAATTAGACTTCTCATCCCCTAAGGCTCATTCGAAGGAAACAAAAAGGAAAGCTCCCTCCGAACCCGCGCAACAAGGTGTGAAAATCAAAGAACCTTCACTAAATCTCGCAAGAAAGCTCCAATAGTCAAAGGGAAAGGAAAACAGGTTGCAAAGTCTCCAACCCTTAATTTGAAAAACAATGTTTGGGTGAAAAAGAAGAGTGTAGGGGAGAGCTCCAAGGCTTCTGAAAATACTGCGATGGAAACTACTCCTCCATCATCTATGAAAACCGAGGACATAGTAAAACCTTAGAGTGTTACACAATTTTATCATTAGTTTTTTTTTCGAATAAAGTGTAATCACTACTATGTTTTTTTTTTCGTTTACAATCTAGTTCAACAATGTCTCTCTTTTGAAAGTTGAATGAAATAAAAATGAGCTTTATATTTTTATATTTTGATATGACCGAATCATAAAGATTGCCTATGTATTCGCATTACGAAATCAGGTCTTTGCATAGTTCTAAAGTGTTTTTTTTATGTATTTTTATTTTATTTTTTATTTTTCTTTAATCTTTTAGGTAGAAATTAAATGAAAAATTAATCAAACCTTGTTTAAAAAGAATTAAATCAAAGTTTAATTTTATTTTCCGAGTATATATTATGTTTAAGAAACACCCTCTTTTTGCCGCAAGTAGAAATCGCAACTTCATTCAAACGAAAAAATTCGGGTTCGCAGTTTGTCATCAGGTGGCGCTCGCAACGTCTGTAGTTGCACGAGCCTGTCGCGCGCAACAAAATCTATTGCGCGTGACATCCGCGCGCAACTATTCTAGTTGCGCGCGACAACTGTGCTACGAATGTATCGAGAATTTTTTTTTTGAATTCTGTGTTATTACCCCCCCAAGTGTGAAGATTTTTTCATGATGTTCGAAAAAATTTGAACACTTAGAACGGTTTATTATTTCTAAATTACCCCCCCAAGTGTTATGTATTTTATTGTGGTATTCGGTAAAATGCATAACACTTAGAATCTTTCAATTGAATGGTAGTTAAAATTGGTTGTATGAGTGAACGAGTTTATCCGGATTTCATATCTAATATTTCTTAAGTCGATCAACTTTTATTAATTGGCGAATTTCATCTCCTCCAATATCCATTAATCTGATGGCTCCTCCTGATAGGATTTCAATTACGCGGTAGGGACCTATCCAATTAGGTTTGAATTTCCCTCTTGGATCGTGTAGGGAATAGATTTCAAGCATTAACCCTTAGCTTGAACCCCGCTGTGATCATACACTAAAGTATGGTGGCATCCAAAAGGGAGGAAGATAGAGCAAAAGAGTCGCCAACAAGTTTTAGGAACTTGTAAACCGTTCATAGGATCAAGGTTACACCCCTTAACGATCCAAGAGATCGTCAACTCCATAAGGTCTAGAACCAAATAAGGGTTCGGGGATGAAGGTACAAATCCAACCTAAAAGAGATTGAACCTGCCCTAATAATAGGCCTCTACTTTATTCTGATCGTATTCATGTGCGCTTTTTAATTAACATACAATCAATAGAATTAACCCTAAACCTGTTTATCTATGTTGGTTGAATATTAATGCACAAACAAATCTATTATTGGCGATCACTTGAAATTATAATCAAATTAACCCTAAACAAGATTATTAATTATCTTATTAAGCGTGATTACAAGTACCAAATTCCCTTTAAACATGCATAAAAGGCGTGATCAAGCAATAAATAAATAATGTATCAAGCAATATAATAATAATAAATACCATGACAATAAAATTATAATCATAATCAAGATAATAATAATCATAAAAATAATAATCATAATAATCATCGTCATATTAAAATAACAATCATCAAAATAATAATAATAATAATAATAATAATAATAATAATAATAATATTCATAATAATCATAAATCATAATAATTATAATCATAATCATGTTCATGTTAATATTAAAGCATAATAAAAATAGCAAGATCGTAGACATGATACTAACAAGATTAATAACAAACCCTAGCATGTCACTAAGCAATAAAAATCACATCTTTAGCCCTAACATGAATAAATATTAGGAATAACATAGGAAGCATCGTAACAATCATATTTAATATTAAAATTACCCTAGACATGATACTAGGAATATCGTAATAACAATGTAAACATGATTTCTACATCATAACATCAATTAAAACCATTAAAGCACTTACATTGATGCTTCATACCTCTTTCTAATAACAAAATACACACGTTAGTAACTTCAAGGAAAATAAAAACTAACAATTAAATTAAATAATTGAAATATAGATTTGGGACCAAACCCTCATAAATTAAACCTTTCATGTCTAGAGCGAAGGCAACTTCGAATATGCCTAGGTGTATCTAAGTCTTGTGAATGCGGAATTTTGTATGTGAAAAGCAAAGTTTTAGAAGAGAAAGATGATGATTATAGAAGAGAATTCCAAAGAATTGATGATGAATGAAAACTAATTGTAGGTGAATATTCGTGAGAATTGGTGAATGAAAACGGAGTTTTTAATACGTTATTTATAGAGAAAATCTGCCAAAAAGATAAAATAAACAAAACAGAGTCTGACGCACAAAAAACAGAGCTGGCGCAAGCCCTGGCTAACTAGCGCCACGCACCAACACTAGCGCCAGGACTGGTTCCAGGCGCCAATGCCTGGAGTCAGGCGCCAAGCCTGTTTTTAACGCATTTTCGAAAATCAGATAAGTTTGTTGTACTGGAGGATAAAATCGTATATTTTCCTCAAAAATGCTATTTGATTTTAATTAAAACTCTGAAAAGTAAACAAAAGTCAATTTATCAATGCTAATTGAATTAGGAATGAAAAGAACCTTCTAGAAGAATCCAGAAGACTAAAACCATTCCTAATTGCATTAGGAATGATAAATCATATTAGGCCCTCCCCTAGATTATTGGGCCGTATGTAAGGCTTAAAACGGGCCCAGTTTAGTAAATTGACCATAACTTCCACAATATTCATCGGAATTGGGCTTATAATATATCGTTGGAAAGCTCTTGTCAAGCCCCATCCAACTAAACTATTATTGGACCCATATCATGGACCGACCAAACTGGATTGACTGTTTTCTTAAAATAAGTTTTCAAAAACAGAGAGATGAGAAAAGAAATAAAAACTATCCGCAACTCTAGACTTTCCACACTTTCGCTTCATTCGATTATGATTCGACGTGAAAGGTACTCATCACTGGGTTTGGTTTTAGGGAGACACAAATGGGTGTCTACAAAAGCCCCCACTTTGACTGTGTTTGGAGAAACGCAAGTTTCGAAAACAAAATTCAAAGTATCGATAGGGACGGAGAATGATTCTGAACGTTCTGCGATCCTAAACCACTCTTGTAACGCCAATACCTGAAAACTAGCGTTAATTAAACAAATAAAAGAGTTAAGAAACGCGTATCTTGCACCGTCGGCACACGTCTCTGAAAGTAACCGATTGTTTTGATGACCTCTTGCAAGCTAGAGAACGACATCCCGCTTGAAAACCGCTACGCCTGTAACCGCTTCCAACATAGAAGATTGCTTCGCCTGTAACGATCCTCCTCCGCATTGACAATATTCCATGTCTAAGGGAATATTATCGAAGATTATTTATCTTGAAACAATCTCCTTCCGCATTATGACCATCTTCCATGCCTAAGGGAACACGATCGAAGACAACTTCGCCTGAAATTACCTTCAGTTGTTTGTGACAACTCTCCGCATTCTAGGGAATGCCACCTTGCTGTTTCGATGTTCACTCGTCCCTGAACAAAAGAGCTTCCTTTTGATATGTTTACGCGCCTCTAAACAAAGAGCTTCTTTTATTTTTTTTGGATATGTTCACGCGCCTCTGAAAAAAGAGCTTCTTTTTTATATGATCTTTTGAATGATGTGTCCACGCGTCTCTGAACGAAGAGCTTGATAATAGGATGCCCACGTGTCTCTGAGCGAAAGATTCTGAAAAGGATTTTCCACGCGTCTCTGAACAAAAGAGCTTGAAAATAGGAGATCTTTGATGATATGTCCACGCGTCTCTGAACAAAAAAGCTTTTGAATGATATGCCCACGCGTCTCTGGAGCAAAAGAGCTTGATGGAAATGTTCACGCGTCTCTGAACAAAAGAGCTTTGATGATATGTCCACGTTTCTATGAATAATAGAGCTTGAATGATATGCTCACGCGTCTCTGGAGCAAAAGAGCTTGATGGAAATGTTCACGTGTCTCTGAACAAAAGAGCTTTGATGATATGTCCACGTTTCTCTGAATAATAGAGCTTGAATGATATGCTCACGCGTCTCTGGAGCAAAAGAGCTTGATGGAAATGTTCACGCGTCTCTGAACAATAGAGCTTCGGTACTTGAACGTTTGTTGCGATAATATTCTGAAGAAAAATTTTCGAAGACCAACGTTTGTCGATCTCTAAAGCTCGCCTAAACTTTGCTTCCGTTAAAACCAGTACATCGGTGTTTCCGTGATTAAGCGGTTTAAGCTAAGTGAGACGATATCAGGTCGACCACTTATTGTGATTGTAATCAAACTGACTACTTAATCATGTCAAATTGCTTATAGAGGCTAACTGGCGTACCAAGGAACCCAAAATTGTTGTATGAGGTCGAAATCACCCTTCTGAGAGGCTTCGAGCTCTGTCGCTGCTGAAATATCTCTGGCGCCAAGAATTGACTCTATCGCCGAACGTTGTGATAGGGTCTTCCCTATTCTGCTGCACCTGTATTTACTATAGAACTTTGCCAACTTCTTTAACCATCTTAGGGTTGACCTAAGGTTGAACGTCGCTTGACTCATTGACTTGACATGACTCAAGGTATAAACTTGACTCGATATGATTGACTCGAGGTTGACTCGACTCAAAGTGTTTGACACGTGTGACTCGTGACACGTGTGTGCATAGTGTTGACTCAATTGACTCAAAAATGCAAAAAAGAAAAAATTTTCCGTCATTTTTGTGGAGGGTACCGACTTTCTCCCGAAAAAGAAAGACGCGAAAAAAGAATCGAAGTTTGAAGATGCATGTTTAATGAGCTTAGTCAAATGTCATTTGATACTATCTCTCAAGGTGCAAGGATTAATTCATCCTAGGTTATGTCAATTGTTGACTCAATGATGAAAGTATTTAGGTAACTTAGGCACGGAGGCTAAGCACTTCATACTTCGTGATGCAATGACAATTATGATTGATGAGTGATGTTGATATGACAAGGCATGCTTCAGCGGTGTGTTAGTGACACTAAAGCTAGGCCACAATGGCTAAGTGTGTGGGAAAATATTATTTTTAGAAGAGTAAAATGATGGTGACTCTTAGGCTAGGTAAGCTAATGATATAAGGATCAAGCCCCCAAGTCTAGCTCTAAATGGATAGGGATGAGCATAGGGAATCCCTTGATATGATCATGGTGTAAGTGAGTGAATGTGAATATAAATGCATGTTTATTACGGCCGCACCTCGATGTGAGGTTGCCTACATATCCGTTAGGAATCAGGCCGAACGTAGCTCTAGCCGAACCTCGCACAAGTGTGTGTATAACTCAGAAAGGTCTTTTTAAGGGTTGTAACGTGGTTAGGCTAAAGGTTATAGAAGAAGGGGATAAAGGCTCAAGACCCTAGATAATCCCCCAAGGTGTGCAACCTCGCTTTTGTATCTTTGTATTTTCATGCTTGAGGTTTTCTACTCTTTTTTAGCTTTTTCTTTTGCTTTAGCATCTATTTTATTTTTATAAGCGTGGGCAATCCCGATCATGCGGTCTATCACTCACTTGGCATTCATATTTCTCAGGCACGGTACCGAGCATTCGATAAGAGACGCAATCTGAGACGTGTTCTTATCGAAGATATTTTCATATCAAAGACATTGGAACACTAACCCTTTTTTACACTTTATTTATTTATTTTTTCTTATTTTTGCTATTTTAATCTTTTGAAGTCACTCAAGCTTTTTATGAAATTGAAAATTGCATAAGTTGCACATCATCCCATCCCAAGGTTAGGTAGATGTAGGTTGAAAAAGGAAGAAAGGTCTATCGTTAGACGAGGCTCAAAGTGGTTTATGAAGAAAGGATGTATATTTGAAGGGTGAAAGGTAATATGATGTGGCTACAAGAGGTGCCTCAAATCATTGGTATACCTTGTGCTTAGTTTGACATGGAATTATAATTTTTTTTTTTTTTTCAATGTAAAGAAATGATCATATATAAGGAAATAAATTCTCATTTTATTAAAAGAAAATAAATAATGATCCTACAAAATAAATCTAAGGAGAATAAAAAGGTGCCTATGCTAGACTTATTGGGGAAAGGGTAAATAAGAAGGAAATAGAAAAAAGAGGTCACGGAATCTTATCGTTGAAGCTCGCCTCTTGTCTTGTGTTGTTCCCTTTATCATCACTCGCTCTTCTTGTTAACTGGAGGCAAGGGAAGCTTGTTGTTATCAATCAAATATTGGATAGCATCCTTTAGCTTCCAACAGCTCTCAGTAGTATGACCCCTGCCTTGGTGGTACTTGCAGTGTTCGTTTGGATTCCAACTAGGCAATCTTTTCTTAAGTGGAGGATCTTGAATAGGTCCAATGGGAGTAATGATTCCCTTGGCATGGAGTCGGTCGAAAGCCTCATCATAGCTAATTCCAATAGCGGTAAATTCCCTTTTCGGTTGCTTCCGATTACCCATGGCTAGGATCTCACTAAGGTCGAAAGTACCAACACTGTTGCTAGAGTAGGTGTTTTCGAAAGAAGAAGGATAGTCGTTCTTCTTCCCTTTACAGCCACTGATACTATTATTACTAATCTTGGCCTTCTTGTCGCGCGGAGGAAAATGAAGGAGATTTGAATCAATGAGATCTTGAACACGATCTTTGAGGGCGAGACATACTTTGGTGGTGTCACCACGACCTCTATGATATCGACAATAAGAATTTGGATCCCAATTGGGAAACCGTTTTTCAGGCGGAGGGTCTTGACTGGGACCAATGGGGTGGATAAGACCTTGATCGTGAAGACAGTCAAAAGCTTCATTGTAAGTCATTCCTATTAGTGTGTACTCTTCAGTGCTCTGTTTTGCCTGTGGCTTAGGAGCATTGAATTCTTCATTAAACCCTTGGCGAGAATTTTGTTCGATGGTCATTACCCGATTTGCTAATCCCTCTACCACATTCAAGAGCATGGCAGTTTTCGAACGTCCTCTTTTAGACTTGACGAGTCTTCCATTGTATTATCTAAGAAAAGACTTTGATCCTCCTCAATCATGGCCACTTCATCGAGAGAGGTCATATAAGTTGTCTCGATCATGGGCTCTCCTACAGGTGTGATAAGAAGTGATGGATCGAAGGGTGCTTGGTCATCTTCGATAGCTAGAATCTCGGAAGTTTCATTGTTATCGATCAGATCTTGAATAGCTTCTTTGAGTTTCCAACACTCCTCAGTGTCGTGACCCTTTCCTTGGTGATATTTGCAGTGCTTATTAGGGTCCCACTTAGGTGGTCTGGCTTCTGGAACTGAATCTTTGATGGACCCTATGGGCATGACTAGTCCTTTGTGACGTAGCTTCTCAAAAGCCGTTTCATAACTCATACCAAGTGGAGTGAACACTCTTTTTGATCTTTGGATTCGTGGTTTAGAGGCGTTCGTGGCATGTACTTCATTAATGGGAGAGGAAGAAGAAGGATGGTCGTTCTTCTTTCCTCTCGCACCATTATCTTTCAGAAGGTCATCTTTAATGTCAATGCCTATGTTATACACAGCCTTGAAAGTATTTAAATTGTGTTGGTACTTTAAGTGCCTTGAATACTTCCCTTGGAGATTCTTGATAAACATCCTCACAGATTCTTTTTCGGTAGGAGCCTTGACCATATTAGCGGAAGTTTCTCTCCATTTATTGAAGAAAGACGTGAACCCTTCGTTTTCTTTTTGTTTTAACATCTCAAGTTGTATGTGGTCTGTTTCGTCTTGGATGTTGCCCTTATATCTATCAATGAAAGCGTTTGTTATCGACTCCCAAGAAGAGGTTTTTTCTTTCTCAAGAGAAAAGAACCATTGTTGACAAACGGTTTCGAGAGATAGTGGGAACAGAGAGGGGAAAACCTTCTTATCGATAACCTTAATGCTCATTATTGTTTCGAAGGCTCTTTAATGGAAGTAAGGGTTATCTATTTCCTTGAGTTTAGGGATGTCAGTGGCGTTGAACTTATGCAGAAGAAGTTCCTTGTCCAGCGAGACCCTTTGTGAACTCATGCCCTGAAATTTGTGGTCACTAGATAGTTTGCTCAAACTTTCTTGCATGAGGTTCATTTGTTGTTGCTTCACGAGATCATCGATCTTGAGTGTGAGTAGCTTCAGTGTCTCAGTGACGGTAACCAATTGGTTCCTAAGTTCATTGACTTCTTCTTGACTTGCAATTATCTTTTTAGCCTTCCTCTTTTGACGAATCGGTTTATCAAAAAGCGAGACTTGAATAAAGAGGTTGTCCTTAATTAATCGCCCTTCTCACCTCGGCCAAGTACTGTGGAAAAGGAATTTGGGGATACTTATTGTTAATTTTTTGACTCAAACTTTATTCAACATGCAATGGATGGAGGAAGTGAAGAAAGATGGGAATAGAATGTGAAAGAAGGTTTAGATGGAGGGATATGAAGAATTAGGAGTAGAATGTACCCCCCAACTCAAATGACGGAAAAAACCGACTCATGCATGAACCTAAAAACATGGTCATGGTGATAGGTGTACTCAAAGTGTGTTCTAAGACTAGTGAGTGTAGGTGACATGTTAAGACTCGTGTCATGACCATGTGGCTAGACTATGTGGCTAGACTATGTGACTAGACTCAAGCAAAGACTAAGTTAAGACCTCACGTATATGCATTAAATTGGATAGGCTGTGGTATTTTAGTCATAAATTTTGATCTGTGACTCTGATTTAGATGAAACCAACGCCAAATCAAAGATAAAACTCGGGGCTACAGATCTATAGGTACGACTCGTAGTTCTTTCTAGAACTCCAGCTATGACTAAAACAAGTTGACGCTTGTGCAGTATACGGGAATAAAAATCCGGGTTGACTTAAAGGAACTATGACTCGATTTTAGGTATATTTATTAGCTCAAATTAATTAATTAATTAATTAAACAAAGTCCTTTAGTCATTAATCAGTTTATTTAGTCTTAACACAAGTCAAACAAACGGTTAGGAAAAATCACATAGAGTATGCACAACAAATAATGCACAATTAGTCAAGTAGGCACAATATGATGCAATGAGTTTGCAACCTAACCATGGCTCTAGTTCTCTAAAGTTCGGGATGTGGTTTAGTAAAAGAGGGTCCATGATTAATTGTCCGGATGCACCGCGCAGAAGCCTAACCGTGAAGGGTTGGCGCGAGTGGATGGGACACCACGAGTTTTAGAAAAAACTCGCTTCCATGGTTTGGTGAATTTAACAATCTCGGATGTACCCTTTGTTGCACGGAGCGTTCAATCGGGTAGATGGAGCATGAATTCCGAGAGGGTTATGTCCATATATAGAACACATATGGGTTTCAGAAAAGTGCGAAAAAATTCAATCAGAAAGTAGGATCGAGCAAACAATACGAAAAACTGGTCGAAATTAGAACGCATATTTCTGGCTCGGTATTGGGGGAAGTTGGCGCCAACAAACAGAGACTGGCGCCAACTTTTAACTGTAGCGCCTGGCGCCAATACTGGTGTTTGGCGCTACGACTAAAATGCTGGCACCAAGCTCTGGCCCCTGACGCTACTTCCCACATGCCTCAGCAGCTTTCTGTGCTCGATAAAATTTTCCAGTTTTGCGCGGTGTTATTTCGGTCCTAGTTGTGAAAGATATTTCTCAAATTTCCTACGTGTAAAATCCTATGTTTTTAACTCATTACGGATGGTCTTTCCAATGAGATATTTTTTATGCATATGACAATAATATTAATCAAAATTACGCACGTGAAATACTTAGAACGTTTCGAGTCTCATCCACTCAATCTAAATCATTTCCGAAACAAATTCAGGAATTAAAATAGAAATCCTCCCCAGTGGAGTCGCCAAAAACTGTGGGGAATAGATTTCAAGCATTAACCCCTAGCTTGAACCCAACTGTGATCATACACTAAAGTACGGTGGCGTCCAAAAGGGAAGAAGATAGAGCAAAAGAGTCGCCAACAAGTTTTAGGAACTTGTAAACCGTTCATAGGATCAAGGTTACACCCCTTAACGATCCAAGAGATCGTCAACTCCATAAGGTCTAGAACCAAATAAGGGTTCGGGGATGAAGGTACAAATCCAACCTAAAAAAGATTGTACCTGCCCTAATAATAGGCCTCTACTTTATTCTGATCGTATTCATGTGCGCTTTTTAATTAACATACAATCAATAGAATTAACCCTAAACCTGTTTATCTATGTTGGTTGAATATTAATGCACAAACAAATCTATTATTGGAGATCACTTGAAATTATAATCAAATTAACCCTAAACAAGATTATTAATTATCTTATTAAGCGTAATTACAAGTACCAAATTCCCTTTAAACATGCATAAAAGGCGTGATCAAGCAATAAATAAATAATGTATCAAGCAACATAATAATAATAAATATCATGACAATAAAATTATAATCATAATCAAGATAATAATAATCATAAAAATAATAATCATAATAATCATCGTCATATTAAAATAACAATCATCAAAATAATAATAATAATAATAATAATAATAATAATAATAATATTCATAGTCATCATAAATCATAACAATTATAATCATAATCATGTTCATGTTAATATTAAAGCATAATAAAAATAGCAAGATCGTAGGCATGATACTAACAAGATTAATAACAAACCCTAGCATGTCACTAAGCAATAAAAATCAAATCTTTAGCCCTAACATGATACTAACATGAATAAATATTAGGAAGAACATAGGAAGCATCGTAACAATCATATTTAATATTAAAATTACCCTAGACATGATACTAGGAATATCATAATAACAATGTAAACATGATTTCTACATCATAACATCAATTAAAACCATTAAAGCACTTACTTTGATGCTTCGTACCTCTTTCTAATAACAAAATACACACGTTAGTAACTTCAAGGAAAATAAAAACTTAAAATTAAATTAAATAATTGAAATAGAGATTTTTGACCAAACTCTCAGAAATTAAACCTTTCACGTCTAGAGCGAAGGCAACTTCGAATATGAATAGGTGTATCTAAGTCTTGTGAATGCGGAATTTTGTATGTGAAAAGCAAAGTTTTAGAAGAGAAAGAGAATTGATGATTATAGAAGAGAATTAGAGAGAATTGATGATGAATGAAAACTGATTGTAGGTGAATATTCGTGAGAATTGGTGAATGAAAACAGAGTTTTTAATACGTTATTTATAGAGAAAATCAGCCAAAAAGATAAAATAAAGAAAACAGAGTCTGACGCACAAAAAACAGAGCTGGCGCAAGCCCTGGCTAACTAGCGCCACGCACCAACACTAGCGCCAGGCGCCAATGGCTAGCGCCAGGCCTGGATTGAATGTTTTCTTAAAATAAGTTTTCAAAAACAGAGAGAAGAGAAAAGAAATAAAAACTATCCGCAACACTAGACTTTCCTCACTTTCGCTTCATTCGATTATGATTTGACATGAAAGGTACTCATCACTGGGTTTGGTTTTGAGGAGACACAAATGGGTGTCTATAGATCGGTTGGTGGACCCCTAACCTCATTTAGTACAAAGTCACCTTCTTTTATATTTCTGGGTTTGACTCTTTTATTGAAATGACGCGCAATGCGCCTTTTGTAGACTTGTACATGATGCAAAGCTCTTAATCGTCGTTCATCGAGGAATAAATGCTCTTCATACCTCGCTCTTACCCATTCAGCTTCTGGTATCTTACTTTCGAGTACAAAGCGTAAGGATGGTATTTCCAGTTTGACTTGTTGAACTATGTCCATTCCGAAAACTAAGGAGTATGGAATTACTCCTATTGATGTTCGTATAGATGTTCTATAACCCCATAATGCAAAGTATAGTTTATTCGGACAGTCTTTATAACTTTCTGCCAATTTCTTAATAATGACTGTCATATTTTTATTTGCCGACTCTAAAGCTCCATTCATATGAGGTCTGTATGGGGATGAGTGATGATGTTTTACTTTATAACGAGTTAAGAGGGTCTCGACTTCAGCTTTGAATTGAGATCCCTGATCACTAATTAGTTCATGTGGAACTTCATATCTAGAAAATATGTTTCGTTCGAGAAACTTTGCGACATGTTTAGAAGTGATATTCACGTAAGAAGCAGCCTCAATCCATTTAGTGAAGTAGTCGATGGCTACTAATACGTACTCGTGCCCTCCTGCTTCTGTTGGAGAGATTTTTCCAATTATGTCAATTCCCCAAGTTGAAAAAGGCCAAGGGGAAGTGAGATTGTATAGTTCGGATGGTGGAAGGTGTTGTAAATTAGCAAACATTTGGCACTCTGGACATTTTTTAACATATTGTATGCAATCATGTTCCATAGTGGACCAATAGTACCCTTGTCGTGAAATTATTTTTGAAAGCATTTTACCATTTATGTGAGGTCCACAAACACCTTTGTGAGTATTTTCCATAAGGTGTGTGACTTTCGGTTGGTCTATACATAATAAACTTTAACCATTAGGTCCTTTTTTGCATAATTGACCATTAAGTAGACCATATTGGGCTGCAAGTGTTCTTAAGGCTCGTTGGTCTTTCGATGAAGTATTTTCGGGATATGTTCCATGAGTAATATATTGGAGGATATGATCATACCAAGGATTGTCTCCTTCGATGTCATTTATTTCCTCTATTGCATTGCAATACGCTGGTTCTTCTCTTCTACCAACGCATAATGGCATCATATTTAAGTTATCTGGAATGTTGATCATTGAGGATAATTTTGCTAGCGCATTGGCAAATTGATTGTCAACCCTTGGGAGACATTTAAAATCAATATGTTTAAAATGCTCGATGAGTTGCTCTAGGTGTGGTTGGTATAATATCATTGTGGAGTTCTTTATTTTCCATTTTTTTAGTATATGATTTATAATCAAACTGGAGTCTCCATATACCTCTAATTTTTGCACACCTATGCTGGCTGCTACTTCTAATCCAATAATGCACGCTTCACATTCTGCGGCATTATTAGTAACCTCAAAGTCTAGTTTAACATAGATTGGAGTATGTGCTCCCTCTGGACTTATGAGTAACACTCCTACGCCACATCCTTTTTTATTGGACGCACCGTCGAAGTACATTACCCATTTGCCATCTTGTGTCATGAGAATCTTTTCATCCGGAAGATGAATAGTTTCTGCACGACTTGTTTGAATTGGATGTTGTGCTAAAAAGTTGGAAATTACTTTTCCTTTAATTGATTTTTCAGAAATTTATTTTAACTCAAATTCGGCCAACATCACCAACCACTTAGATATCCTTCCTTGTATGGGTGGTTGTTCAAACAAATACTTTATCGGATTTTGTTTAGAAATCACATGAGTAGTGTGTGGTAACATATAATGTCGTAATTTCTTGGTTGCCCACACTAATGTTAGGCTTGTCTTTTCCAAGGTGCTATATTTTGTTTCATATTGGATGAATTTTTTACTTATGTAATATATTGATTGCTCGACTTTTTCTACCTCTTGTGCTAACATGACACCTGTGGCTGTTTCTGTAACTGTAATGTATAGCCTAAGAGGTAATTTGGGTACTGGTGGTGCTAAAATTGGTGAACTTTTGAGATAATCTTTGATTTTCTTAAAGGCCTTTTGGCATTGATCGTCCCATTCATGTTTCTCCTCTTTTTTCAATTATTTAAATATTGGCTCACAAGTCATAGTCAATTTGTTTATAAATCGACTAATGTATTGTAGTTTGCCAAGGAATCCCCTAATTTCTTTTTCTGTTTGAGGGGGAGGCATTTCAACAATTGCCTTTATTTTAGAGGGATCAATCTCGATGCCAAGTGTGCTTACTACGTATCCGAGTAACTTGCCAGAAGTTACTCCAAAGGCGCATTTTTGTGGATTCAATAGTATTTTGTATTCTTTTATGCGAGTGAAAAATTTGCGTAAAGCTTTTATATGTCCCATTCTATCTTTGGACTTCACGATCATATCATCCACATACACTTCTATTTCTTTATGCATCATATCATGCAAGAGAGTCGTAGCCGTTCTTTGGTACGTAGCTCCTGCATTTTTTAAACCGAATGTCATGACTGTGTAGCAATACGTACCCCAAGGGGTAATAAAGCATGTCTTTTCTTCGTGTTCTTATGCCATTAAAATTTGGTTATAACCTGTGTATCCATCTATAAAGGATAACATCGCATGTTTAGCTGTGTTATCTACCAATATATCAATATGTGGTAGAGGAAAATCGTCTTTAGGGCTAGCTTTATTGAGGTCCCTAAAGTCGACACACATGCGAACTCGTCCATCCTTTTTATGGACTGGAACGATGTTTGCTACCCATTCTGAGTAATTACATACACGAATAAAACCTGCGTCTAACTGTTTTTGTACTTCTTCTTTTATTTTTAATGCGACATCAGGTTTCATTCGTCGAAGTTTTTGTTTTACTGGTTTAGAGGTAGGGTTCAAGGGAATGGTATGTTCCGCAATTTCCCTATCTATTCCAGGAATGTCCTTGTATGACCAAGCAAACACGTCTTCGAATTCTTTGAGCATCGATATGAGGGTCGATCGCTCTTCCGGATTTAGAGTTAAGCCAATTTTGACTTCTCTTTTATTTTCGTTAGTTCCTATATTAATTATTTCAGTTTCTTCAACAATAGGGTTCTTTTGTTCTCGTTCATTCATTAGTTCATCCAATTTATTAATGTTATCATCTTCATTAGATTGATTGTTATAGCATTCAAAAGATTTAAGAGAAGGAATATACTCGGAAATAGAGCTCATATTATTAAAATCAAAAGAGAGTACATCAAGAGAAGAATCCTTTTTGGGATCTTCGTCCTTAGAACTAGAAAATAAAGACTCAGTAATGGCAACAAGGCCTAGATTTTCAGCTTCCCTAGAGTCTATAATAGATTCATCGTCCGATTCTTCAAACATCTTCCCTTCACCTATGATGATTTCCAGCTTATCGCCTTTGTGATTAGTCCATTTGAAAGATTCACTACTACAAAAACTAGAATATGAAACGCAAGATACAAAACGGTTAACTTAGATAGGCGATCTCCTAGATTATACAGAACACCTATCTAAGTTAATCGTTCTATTTGATTTAGTTATTATTTTTTTAAAATTGTAATTTTATTTTATAAAACACATTTCTTAGTTAACCGTTCTATTTGATATATCCAAATTTTACACTTAAGATATAGATCGCCCCTCTTAATTAGTCGTTCTATATGCTTAACATTATTTTAAAAAAAAAAAAAAAAAAAAAAAACCTAACATATGAAAAGGTCCAAATGAATTCTAACCCTAACTCCTCTTTCCTTAAGATAGCCATCAATCCCTTATTCTCCTAATTCATATCTTCTCCTCTTCATTTCATCTTCTTTTATTTCTTCTTGTTGGGGTTTGGTGAGTCCGACTCACCGCGGAAACAAACCCAAAAACAAGACCGCACTCGCAATAAATAATACCATAAACATAATTAAATTAATCACAAGATTAAGATAAGCTAATTACCTTTGACGCGTGCTTCGCTCCAAAATGAGCTCTTACTTGAAAGCTTCAAGTCCCGCTCACACGTAGACCTCCAACGAAGTCCACCCGCACCAACAAAACCGACTAGGTCCAATGTCTTGGGGTTAGCAAGACCCGGACAATAAAACCCGAGTAATTATATTGAGTTCAAAGGTTTTCACTAATTGTGATGCCTTTTCCAAATCTTACTCAAGCATCATTCCCAATGCCCATACTTGGGTATTTATAGGAAATGATGGGAGTATCATTTACTCTCCCATCAATGTGGGATAGTATGATTTTTCCATTTTATTTTAAAGCTAAAATAAAATTAATAATCAAGCTAGTAATAAATCAACAAGTGGCAAGCTCATGTGAGTGGTTAGGTGAGGACCACTTGGAGAAGGGGGGGACCAAACTTGCTCCCCACTCCCTCTCCCATAACCGACCACCTCACTCCACACACACTCAAGGACCACTAGCCACATGACACCCACCCTTGGGTACCAAGGCAGCCAAGGTGGGCTGCCATGTGCTGCTGTCCGTGGCAGCCACGCCCAGCAAGCCTTGCAAGCCCAGCACTCGCATGCGGGCTTCCAGGCGCTGCTGGCCAGCAAGCCCAGCACGCTTGTGCGGGCTGCTGCTGGCCTTGTGCCTTGGCCAGCGCTGCTAGGCAGCAAGAAATGGCCTAGCCATGCTGCTGCTAGCTGTGGCGAGCTGGCGCGCCTAGCGTGCTAGCTGCTGCAGCTTGTTGCGGCATGGCTTGCTAGCCATTGCGCGCACAAGGCTGTGCCTAGCATGCTAGCACGCACTAGGCAGCGCCTAGCCTTGAGATGCTAGCATGGGTGCGCTAGCACGCACCAGCCAGCCTAGGCTTGACTTGGTGCGCATGCTAGCCACCATGCTAGGCCATACGCCCTTAGCACTCGGTTTGCTTGGGCATTCCGATGCTAGGGGTATTTTGGTCTTTTGTTGATTTATTACTATTTCTTGTCTCGTCTTTTACTATTTTTCGACTAGACTTCTGACGCTCGGTTTCGATGCTCTAAGCTCGAATTTCCGAAGTCTAAATAAATATTACTCGGTCGACTCATTAATTCCTTCCAAATTAATTCGTCGATTCGGTTTGTTGAATGCTTGGGTGTGACCCGAAGGGTTCAGTCAATATTAAGATGTAATATTAATTATTCATTAATATTACTGATCGGAAGCGGCCTCCACCCAGGAATTCCGATCACTTGACCTCACTGAATATATTAGCTTTCTAATAATTCTGAACCCACTAACGGAATAGTACACTTGTTCGAAGGAAACCATTCCTTTCAATCTCCCACTTGTCCTTCCGGACAAGTGCACATTTTGTGTACAGCCTTTTTCCTATGTCGCTTAATGTCTCTTCATGAACTATAAGGTAAGATTTATTTTGTCATCCTTATTACGTCCAAAAGTGTTTCCCGATTCCGAGTCCGACTGTATATAAACAGATGATTTCTATAATCCATCCGAGCACAGCCATGCATTTTACAGTCTCGCTCTACGAGAGGCCTTGTATACAACAAAGACATCTTCCCTATTTTAGTAGGGGGACATTCCCAGTCTTGTAATGTAGCTCCTCTTACTGAGAGGACTTAGTCGCCCGAGTGTTTCCGTTATAATCCCCTATTATGGCAGACGTTTGACAACATCAAAGCGAACTAGTACTTAAACCTTGGCACCGTGCCGGGCCGGGCCGCCGCGGGCCGTACCTGGCGGGCCACGGGCTGGTTCATGTCGTGCCCGTCGTGCCGGCGGGCCTAGGATTTCGTGTCGTGCCGTGCCGGCCATTTTCACAGGCCAGCCCACGGCACGGCACGGCCCTCGTGCCTGGCGGGCTCGTGCCGTGCCGGCCACGTGCCGGCCTGCGGGCTGGTGCAGTTTTCAAATATTTTATTTATTTATTTTTTTTTTATATGACAACATTATAAATTAATAAGTTTATAATGTATATAAGTTATAAAATTATAATTATAAGTTTTATAAGGTTATAACTTATAAGTTTATAACTTATAAGTTATAAGTTATTAAGTTATGAATTTTATAATTATAAGTTGAATATTTATGTTTTATAATTTGTATATTCAATATTTATATTTATATATTTACTTTATACTATTACTTTAAAATTTAATGTTTATGATTTATTAGTAATTGGTATAATTTTATTTTTTTTAATATGAATTTACAAATTGTAACAAAACGGGGAAAAAAGGCAAATTGGACTTTGGATGTGAATAATGCGTACTTTATATTATTATTACTTGAGTTGAGAAAATTGTACAATGATAACAATGATAAAAATCATACAATGATGGTATTAAACAAAAATTGGAAAATGATAAAATTGATATTTTTAAAATCGTACAATATACAATAATTGTCTATTCTTCTTCTCCTTCTTCTTGCTCGTCTTCGTCTTCGTCTTCGTCTTCGCCTTCGCCTTCAAGGTCATCGGCTAGTTGCATAGATTGGGAACTAGCCGAACCCGAACCGGAAGCGGAGGTTCCTTCTTCGTTGTCGTTGTGGTCGTAAGAACGGTCTTGTGAACGATTTTCCGCATCCAACCAATCTTTGAAACACACGCACATTTCTAGTGTTTCGGGTTTTAGACTTGTTCTTCTATCGTCTAAAACCCTTCCGGATGCGCTGAAAGCTCGTTCGGAGGCGACGGAGGAAACTTGGATAGCAAGAATGTCTCGTGCCATTGCCGCCAAAGTTGGATGCTTCGAGCTTTGTTGTTTCCACCATGCAAGGAGGTCGAGGCTGTTTATCTCATCGTCGTCCATGCCTTTGGTGAAGTCGTAACTCAGGTACATCTGCAACTCCGAGACGTCGCTTTGCGTTCTCCTGATTGATGAATCACCTGAAAACCTTGAAATCAAGTTAGTAGCTTGTGAAAATAAATGTTTGGCCTTCTTACTTACGTTTTTGGATGGTTGGGAAGGCCCTGAGCGAGGAACGGTGCCATATTTGGCTTCATAGACTCTATATAAAGCAAAAAACTGATCCTTCACATTAGTCTTATAGTTTTCTACATCATCGTCAAGAAACATGCATTGAAAGTAAATGTCAACTAACATAAATGTGTTTTCATACTTTTGCCTAGGATCTAATATGGAAGCAAAAATATAAATCAAAAGAATCTCACTATAATATTTACGCCACTTTTTTTCCATTGCTGGAAGATACTGATCATAATCACTTTGATGGCGATGATCAGCGAAAAGTTGGGCGAGTAAGCATGCATTAGAAAGAAAGTTTTGAGCACAAGGATTGTAAACAGTAGAAAAACAATACGTCATGTTATATAATAATTGTAAAAATTGCATATATCTTTCACAATTATTCCAATCATCATCATACAAAGCATTTTGTGGAAATTTTTGGTTGTAAAATAATGTTAACGGGCCCTTGTACTCAATTGCCTTTGTTAACATGTCATAGGTGGAATTCCACCTAGTTGGGCAATCGGTTCTAATTTTTATTACCCTTATCTTTTGTTGTTTTAGAAAACTCTTCCATTCTTGGTATCTCATGTTAGAGCTATTAATAGACATAATAGCATCTCTGATTTTGTTGTAGTATGGCCAATTGCCCGAACTCCATCCTGTACACATAAGTTAAGTACATGGCAAAGACATCTAGTATGAAGAGCTTCACCGTCTAATAGTACATCGGTTAAGTTTTGTTTGATAAGATTAGCTGTGTATGTCATAGAGGTTGCATTATCAAAAGTCATAGACATCATTTTATCTCAAAGGTTGTATTCGTCTATTGCTTGCATTAAATGGTGAGCAATGTTAATGCCGGTGTGTGGGTATTCCAGCATTTTGAAATGTATTATTCTTTTTTGTAACATCCATTGATCATCTACCCAATGGCAAGTCACACATAAATAGTGATATTTATAACCACTATCCCAAGAATCGGCTGTTAAAGATACTCTACAGTTAAGGTTACTCAATTCGGCTTGTAACCGGACTTTGTACTCTAGGAAATTTTTCATTGCGTCGGAACGAACGGTTTTCCTAGAGATTCTTTTATGTTGGGGTTGTAGTGCTTTGTTAATGTAGGTGTTGAATGCGTCACTTTCCGAGAAAAGAAAAGGTTGTTCGGCGTGTACTATCATTTTTCCTAGTTCATCCCTATCCCTCTCATAGTTGTATGTAAAGCCGTATGGATGGAATTGGGAAATTTTGGGCTGGGTTGGATCACTAGCTGGTTTTGCACAAGCTTTCATGTGTCTAGATAAGTGTCCCGTCCCGTTTTTGGTAACTGCCGTGAATACACTATTACATGTTTTGCATTTTGCCCATTGTTCACCATCTTTACTTAGGACAAAATAACGCCATACCTCACTCCTTCGGTTTTTCAAAAGTAGCATCTCAGTTTCGGTTAACCATTCATGATGTGTGTGATGGTTAGTAGTGGGACTAGTGGGAGTGGCAGTAGAAGGGGTAGAACCGGAGGGAATTCGGGTACTTTCTTGGCTACCTTGGCTAGAACAATAGTTTTGTTGATCACCGATATAATTAGGTGAAAATTGGTATGGTGGTAGTGGAAATTGGTTTAGTGGTGGTGCTGGAAATCCCGACGTATTATATGGCTCATAGCCCGGGGGGAAGTAAATGGGGTCATTGGTTTGACTCGTAATTTGGGGGCTCGTTGTATTTGGTGGTTCCCTAGAACTACTACTACGGATAAGTCGGCCTTTCCCCCTAGACCTAGATGATGGGTTGTTCGATGCCATAATTAACAATTAATTTTTTAATAAAAAGTGGTTAACTATAATAATAATAATTAATAACAACAATTTTAACAATAAAAATATCAATAATATTAATTAATAACAACAACTATAACAATAACAATAACAACAAAAATAAATAATAACAACAATTGTAACAATAATAATAATTAATAACAACAATTATAACAACAACAATAACAATTAACAACAATAATAATTAAACAAGATTATTCTAATAATAACAATAAAACAATAATAAATTTAAGATTAGTTTAGATCTTACAACCGTGCTTCAACGCTCCACTAATTACGATTACGCACTTTTTAATTTTTTCCGATATTAGGAAAATAGTTAGAGAATTTAAGAGAATAATTAGAAAATTTAAGAAAATAAGGATTATTAGAGATTTAGAGAATATAAGAGATAAGAAGAAGAGATTGTGATTTTGTGATTTGGGAATGAAATGGAGGTGAGTATTTATAGAATTTTTGGGGAGCAAATTGGCAAAAAACTAGCCGTTTTTTAGCCGTTTTTTTGGCTTATTAACGAGCTAGAATAAACGGTAACATTACCGTTGGCCCGCGGGCCGTGCCTAAGGGCCGTGTCTGCGGGCCAGCACGGCGGGCCATGCCCGTGCTCGTGCCGGGCCGTGCCTGGGAATTCTCAACCCTGTCCGTGGCACGGCCCGTGGCACGGGAGTTGAACTTCGTGCCGTGCCGTGCTTGAATTCGGGCCGTGCCGGGCTGCGCCGAACGGCGGGCCGTGCCGGGCGGCACGCGGGCCAACCCGGCCCGTGCCCAGGTTTACTAGTACTCAAACAAGAGAACTCACAATACTCATGGTCGAGGAAATAGGTTCCGATAGCCATAATGAGAAGTATAATTATGACAATTTTTTTTTAATTTCTTAAAGTATTCTCATAGGTCGATCCAGTATGGTTCTAAACCAATACCTATGCAAATGATTTATGACAATCATGTCCTTGTAGCACATGAAACGGTGCTATAAATCAAACTACACACTAATCTCAATCGGTCATTAATCGTCCATCGTTTAAATGACCTTGATTAGGGATAATTTTCGATTATAATATTCAATGTTCACTTAATAAATATTCAATGTTCACTTAATAGATGTTTCAATGTTCAATTATAATATTCAATGTTTCAATGTTCAATTATAATATTCAGTGTTCACTTAATAGGTGTTTCCTTACCAATACTGGTCTTGATACCCTATTTTGAATATTCTCAGAATCGAATGGACCCATTATTTAATCCTAAACCACAATTAAATAGCATAATGGAGTAATAAAATATTGCATGAAATTTTATATTACTCCAAAACTTGAATGGTTTTCCTTAGCGTCTTACATTAATTTTTCTCAAAATTAACTAAAACACTAAACAAGGAAATCAAAGCCAGTCTCCTACATGCTTGATTCCCATTGCCTCAATGTGCTTGTTGTGCTTCACTTGAGGCAAAGGTTTAGTAAGTGGATTGGCTACATTGTCATCCGTTCCAACTTTGCAAATTCTGATTTCACCCTCTGATTTCCATTCTCGAATCATGTGAAATCGCCGCTTGACATGTTTGACCTTCTGATGTTCCCTAGGATCTCTGGCCTGAGCAATAGCTCCATTGTTGTTACAATAGAGGGCTATTGGACCCTTTATAGAGGGTACAACATCAAGTTCACCAACGAACCACTAGTAGAAAAATGTACATTTGCGTCGCCATATTTGCGTCACTCATTCTAAGGAGCGAAGCAAATGTTTATTTTTACCATCCTGTTAAGTTATTTGCGTCGCATGTTATTCAAGAAGCAACGCAAAACTCAAGAACATTTCAGCTTTCTCTCATTTGCGTCGCTCTTATTTATTAAAGCGACGCAATTAATAAACTTATTTGCGTCACTCATTTGTTAACAAGCGACGCAAATAAGTGATTAATTAATTTGCGCCACGCTTTTACTACATGAGCGACGCATATGAGCTGTTTACAATATCATAAACAAGGTTATTTGAGTCGCTTTTTTTATAATAAAGTGACGCAAATAACTCTTTTGGCTTTAGGTTTTCTGCGTTTTTTTACCTTAGTTTTTCATCACATACGCCTACATTCACTAAACAAAAAGAAAAAAAAACAAGAGTTCTTCAATTCCAGTGAATTGCTACAGCAAAACACCCACAAATTCGTCTCTGAAATCCAAAAAATTAGGCCAAAAAACTGCGATTCCCAGCAAATTTAACATCTAAATTAAAATTGCAGTCAAGTTGAAGCAAATCCGAGCAATTTCGAGCAAAAATTTAGACCAAAAACCCTAAGAAATTCGAACCCTTAAACCCAGAAAAATTGATTGTTTCCGACCAAAAATCCCCCATTTCGAGCAAAAATCAACTCAAAAGCATACGAATTCGAACCCAGAAACCCCAAAAAATTCCTTTTTTAAGATTCATCTGATTTGTGCTTTCTGGAATCCTGATTCGTGTTTTTCTTTGGCGTCCTAGAAATTTTGAGCGAAATTCTGACGGTTGCTACAGTAATTCAACTGGAAAGTTCTGGATTTACAGGTATAAACTCAACTATTTCTGGAATTTTACCTGAATTTCTTAAATTGAGTTAAATTAATTAATTAGCTTTAAAACTTCAATGATTTTTTTATATGTGTTTTTTTTTTAATATTGATTACTCGGTCTATGAAGTATTTTCTGGATTGTAATATTTTACTTGTTTGGGTAAGATTAATAAATATGGTGAATGAAGCCACAGCCAATATACCTGGTTGGAAAAATCTGTAATTACATTATAACACATTCTCTGAGGATAACATACATTCATGGAAATTCTTATATAAAGCATAGGACTACTATTGAGATTTTGTTAAAGAGCAAAGTTGCATATGAAGTGTTGCAGTGGTGCAGAAGATATATGAACAGAGAAGATAGAAAAACGCGATACAGGAGTGACAGTCAAACAGTCCATTCGTGATGCATAATTGCATTCTTATAGAAATGCGTATGGGTTCTGAAATTTGTGATCAGTGTTAATTATATTTCCCATATTTATGATAATGTTACACTCCAAATTACACCAAAAAAAAATAATATTTTACTTGTTTTTTCAATGTGAATAATATTTAAAAGTAAGTGATATTTAATAAAATAAAATAAATAAATAAATAAATAAGCTAGGTGAAGTCATTTAGAAGTAAAATTGAAGTTTCTGTCTATCTGAATTGACTGCTTTTTAGTTCTAGCAGTTTTTACATTTACTCCCTTTGTCCGGATGATCAGATTTGGTTGTCATGACTTATGAGCATATAGTCCAATTACGCTATCAACATGACTATTAATTTGGTGATTGGAGTCGGTGAGTATTGGATAATTGTTTTCTTTTTGTTCGCATCGGAGAAGTATGGAAAATCTCATGTGAAGTATGTTTGGGTTTATCTATGGCACCGATCTCGAATACTGCATAGGGAGACAATAGACGATTACGGAGTGATATTTCTATTGATTGATTTGGCTGCTTGTGCCGCGTTACGTGGCAACACATGATGTTTGTCAAACTAAGTACACCAGTCAAATATTTTGTTTACAATATACAGAAAACTTATGATCCATATTGAATTTCAGATTATTTTAAGTTGGACTATGATATCCAGATCATTTGGCGAATATGTTTGTTTATATATGTATTTTTTGGGACTCGCTGATGCATGTCCAATGGTTTTATAAAATTTGAATTTTATAATATATATTGCGAGTTCACTTCAAGTTCAATTTTCTGTGGTGATACTATGAAATCTTGTTGCCTGACCATTGTAATTGTATTAGCTTTGCTGTGCTCTTGATTGAAAAGAGAGATGAAGAAGGGCAATTACAAGTATTATCAGCTGCACTTGAGGTAAAATACTAAAATCCTCTGGTTCCTTTCAACTGCCCTTTGTATTAAGTTTTTGTCTTATGTGTTGATACAATTAAAACTATAGCAATCTTATAATGCTTGCTCAGATTCAACTGTTCAATGGGATCATTTTGCATTTATGTTTGAGAATGTAGGAATATGTTAATAAATTTTGATTGAATACAGTGGCCAACAATTACTAAATCTATTTGGAAAACTTAAAAGATAATTTAAAATCGAGGAGTATTTGCGATGCTCATGGATTGAGCTTACAAATTGTTTAAGTATAATAATGCAGAAGTGCTACTTTTATAGTTTTATTTGCTGGGTAAAAAGTTTGATTTATTCTCTGGTTGCAGATTGCTGAAGCAGAGAGTATTGATCTAGATTCAAAATTTCGTGCCCTGGTTGCTATTGGATCATTGGTATGTTGTCTTCTTATATCTGTTGTGTTATGAGAATGCCACAGCGCACTGGGTAATGTCAAGAAATACTTTCAAGTATAAAGAGGTTGTTTTTAACTTTGATGGCAATAAAACATTAGCTTTGCAGCTGTTATAAGGTTGTTAATTCATTGGACTGAAAATTTTACATACTTTAGGCGACAAAAAGGTACTTCCCATCCGTTGGACCTAGCTAAGGTGACCTTCAATCAGTCATCAAGTTAAAAAAACTATAAATCAATATCCCATCCATTAAACAACCACATTGTTCAACCCTTAATTAAAAAAAAATTTCAAAATAACAACTAGCATTTATTTCACATGGCAAATTAAGTTGGACCTAGCATTTAACACTCGTTTCAGGTCTTCAAGTTTTACACCATGATTGGCTAATAAGCAATGCCGAATAACAACTTTTATGTCACATGGTAGATTAAGTTGAATCAACTATGTTGGTTTAATATATGTAATTTTTTATGGCAGATTCTTAATTATGCGGAAGTGAATTCCACAAGTTGCTCGAGGTTCTGGTTGTGGACAAACGATTAAGGCGGTAGTACGCATACGAGATTGTCTTCATTTGTGGTATATATATCTGAACCATTCTTTGCAATATTAACCAATTTGTTCTAGTTAATTGGTATAATGATTGTGAATTGTATGAGATTTTTAATTGTGATATAATTGATTGGAATTGCAATAATACTTGCATCATTGGCTTAGATACCCGTTCAGGGCTTACTCATTAGGAGTAAGTCTTGAATAGTCCCTGGTTTCAAATGTGTAGTGCTTTTCGAAGTTTTAAGGCATTAAGTGGACAATCTAGGGGAAGTAAATTGACATGACATTTGGGACTGGTTACCTTAATTTCTTACCCTAACTTTTAGTTTCTTAATAATTGAAGTATAGCAATTTAATTCAACTTACAAATATATTACATGTAGTGTCCTTAACAATTGGGTGAACGTGAGTGTGGCTACTACGTCATGCGTTATATGTACAAAATACTTGAACATTACCATAGCAGTGAAGATCTTATTCAGGTATGAGTTGTCAAATATTTCATTTTTGTTTGATAAATACAATTTGATGTTAGCTACAATCTTGAATTAAAACTTTCCTCTTGTATATTTGTTGTGTTGATAGGATTTTTCAAGAACTACACCGTACACCGAGGAGGAGATAAATGAAATCCGAGATATTTGGGCAGAGTATCTTATATGTAATGTTGAACTTTAAATTTACCACTTAGCGCATGTTTGACTCTTGTTTTGGATTATAGGCTTGAAATGAAGTAATTTGGTTAATTGGTGTTGGGATGATGAGTATAATGTCTATGATATTGAGATGTAAATTATTGGACAGGTTGTTAATATAATGCCGTCATTCCCAATTTTATGGGTAGGCCAAATTACAAAGGAGACTCTGTCGAAATTTACATTTGCATTATTCAATAATATTGCATTTTAATTTCAATTATATTAGCGTTAGCATATTACTTCATACCTAGGAAAACAGGTACTACAATAATATACAAGGCAATTATTATATTATAATTAAAAAAAAAAAATCACCTCATTTGCGTCACTCATTAAACAAACAAGTGACGCAAATACAACAATTTTGTATTGTCTACTCAGTCATTTGCGTCACTTGTTTATAAAGGAGCGACGCAAATAACAAAAAAGTTTATCTTAAGAGTCATTTGCGTCGCTTGTTAATAAATGAGCGACGCAAATAACTAAAAATATTTATCAGAAAAGTCATTTGTGTCGCTCTTTTATAAACGAGTGACGCAAATAACAAAAAATAAGGTTATTTGAAGAGTTATTTGCGTCGCTCCTTTATAAAAGACTGACGCAAATAACAAAAAATAAGTTTATTTGAAGAGTTATTTGCATCGCTCCTTTATAAAAGAGTGACGCAAATAACAAAAAATAAGTTTATTTGAAGAGTTATTTGCGTCGCTCCTTTATAAAAGAGTGACGCAAATAACAAAAAATAAGTTTATCAGAAGAGTTATTTGCGTCGCTCCTTTATAAAAGAGTGACGCAAATAACAAAAAATAAGGTTATAAGAAGAGTCATTTGCGTCGCTTATTTATAAAGGAGCGACGCAAATGACAAAAAATACGTTTATCAAAAAAGTCATTTGCGTCGCTCGTTTATAAAGGAGCGACGCAAATGACTTCGCACCTAGGAGCGACGCAAATGACTTAAAAGTCATTTGCGTCGCGAGCAGTTGTGTCGCTCATAGAAGCGACGCAAATACACTATAAATGAGCGACGCAAATAAGCCTTTTTCTACTAGTGAACTTACGAATCCAAACAGCCTCCTTAGCTGCTTCAACAGCTGCTAAGTATTCGGCTTCAGTTGTAGAATCTGCAGTTGTACTCTGCTTTGCGCTCTTCCAACTAAACGCCCCTCCATTTAGACAGAACACATGTCCAGATTGCGATTTGAAATCGTCTCTGTCTGTCTGGAAGCTTGCATCGGTATAACCTTCCACAACTAAATCCTCTGCACCACCATACACCAGGAATTTATCCTTGTTCCTTTTCAGGTACTCTAGGATATTTTTGGCCGCAGTCCAATGCGCCTCTCCTGGGTCTGATTGGTAACGGCTCGTAGCACTCAAGGCATACGATACATCTGGCCTAGTACATATCATGGCATACATGATCGATCCAATAAGCGAAGCATATGGAATCTGATTCATTCTTACCCGCTCATCAGGTGTCTGTGGACACTGCTTCTTGCTTAGGGTTATGCCATGTGACATTGGCAGGTGACCTCTCTTAGCCTCCTCCATGCCAAATCGAGCAAGTACCTTATCAATATAAGTACTCTGACTCAATCCAATCATCCTTTTCGATTTATCCCTATAGATCTTGATGTCTAGTATGTACTGAGCCTCTCCCAATTCTTTCATTGAGAAGCACTTTCCAAGCCAGACCTTTACAGACTCTAACAACGGAATGTTGTTTCCAATGAGCAATATGTCATCGACATATAAGACTAGGAAGGCGATGTCACTCCCACTAACCTTCTTGTAAACACAAGATTCATCTGGATTCTTGATAAAACCAAACTTATTGATGGCTTCATCGAATCGCAGATTCCAACTTCTGCTTGCTTGCTTTAATCCACAAATAGACTTCTTAAGCTTACAAACTTTCCTAGCATTGTTTTGGTCGACAAAACCTTCAGGCTGTGTCATATACACAGTTTCTTCCAAATAACCATTAAGGAAGACGGTTTTGACGTCCATCTGCCATATTTCATAATTGTAATATGCAGCAATTGCTAGGAGGATCCGAACGGATTTAAGCATTGCGACTGGTGAAAAGGTTTCATCGTAATCAATACCATGAACTTGTCTGTAACCTTTTGCCACCAATCTAGCTTTGTAAATGAATACATTTCCATCTTTGTCGGTTTTCAACTTGAAAATCCACTAACATCCGATAGGTGTATAACCTTCGGGTAAGTCAACCAAGTCCCAGACTTGATTTTCATACATGGAATCCATTTCAGATCTCATGGCCTCTTGCCATTTAGCAGAGTCGGTGCTTGCCATCACTTGCTTGTAGGTTGCCGGTTCATCTCCATCCATAATCAGGATGTCCTGATTCTCGGTTAATACTAAACCAAGATATCTATCAGGTTGAGATCTCGGCCTCTGAGACCTACGTATGGTAATGGATTGAGCATTTGCATTGTCGGTTCGACTTTGCACATTTTGATCATTTTGACCTGCGTCAACAGATACTGTTTGAGCACTTTGACTGTCATTATGATTTTGTTGCTCATCCTCACGAACTTCGTTGAGTTCGATTTTCCTCCCACTTGTCATTTTGGAAAGGTGCTCCTTCTCCAAAAAGACACCATCGCGAGCAACAAACACTTTGTTCTCCGATTTGTTGTAGAAGTAATACCCTTTGGTTTCTTTTGGGTAGCCCACAAAGTAAACCTTGTTAGATTTGGGATGAAGTTTGTCAGAAATCAATTTCTTGACATATGCTTCGCATCCCCATATCTTTAGAAAAGATAACCTGGGAGGTTTCTTCGTCCATAATTCATATGGAGTCTTTTCTACAGCTTTTGATGGAGCACGGTTCAGTGTTAGTGCCGCAGTTAGAAGTGCGTGTCCCCAGAAAGAGATAGGAAGATCACTAAGACCCATTGTTGATTGTACCATGTCTAACAAGGTTCGATTTCTCCTTACGGATACTCCGTTCCATTGAGGAGTTCCTGGAGGTGTTAATTCTGAAAGTATACCCTTTTCTTTCAGATGGTCATCGAATTCTTGGCTCAAGTATTCACCACCTCGATCCGATCGAAGGGCTTTGATTTTATTGCCAAGCTGATTTTCAACTTCACTTTGAAATTCTTTGAACTTTTCAAATGATTCAGATTTATGCGACATGAGGTAGACATAGCCAAATCTACTATAGTCGTCTGTGAAAGTGATGAAATATCGATGTCCATTTCTTGTGGTTGAGCTTATTGGTCCACATACATTGGTATGTATAAGACCCAATAAGTCACTTGCCCTTTCTCCCAACTTGGAGAATGGCTGTTTAATCATCTTGCCTAATAGACATCCCTCGCAATTCTCAAACGATTCTAAATCGAAAGAGTCAAGAACACCTTCTTGTAGAAAATTCTTGATGCGTTTGATGTTGATGTGGCCAAGATGACAATGCCACAAGTAAGTCTGATTTGACTCTATGGTCTTAGCTCTTTTGGTATCATTATTCACATTATAAACTTGTTTGTCTAAAGAAAGCACATAAAGGCCATTTTCAGAATGTGCAATACCATATAAAACATTATCGAGATAAAACGAACATTCTTTGCCCTTTACTCGAAATTCAAAACCTTTGGCGTCCAACGCCGATATTGAAATAATGTTTTTGGTAATGTTAGGAACATAATAAACATTATCGAGTTCAAAAACTAGCTCGGTGGGCAAAGACAAACTGAGAGTTCCTACGGATACGACACCAATTCTGGCTCCATTGCCGACCCGGAGTTCAATCTCTCCCTTCTCTAGCCTTCTAGCGTTCCTTAGTCCCTGAGGATTGGAACAAAGGTGTGAGCCACATCCGGTATCTAATACCCATGATGTTAAGCTAGTGAAGTTAAAGCCTATAACGAATATACCTAATTCAGAAGCAACGATTCCGTTCTTCTTATCTTCCTTGAACTTGAGGCAATCTCTCTTCCAATGTCCCTTCTTCTTACAGTAGAAACATTCGGAATCAAATTTAGAAGACGCTACCTTCTTATCCTTGGTAGCTTTAGACTTAGGCGAAAAAGTTTTCTTCTTACCTTTCCCCTTAAAGCCTTTCTTCTTCTTGCCCAAAAATTTGAACGGCTTGCCCTTTTTAATCATGAGCATATCATGCTTTCCCTCATCCTTGAGCGTTTGCTCAGCTTGCTTCAACATACCATGAAGCTCGGTGAGGGTTTTATCCATGCTGTGCATATTATAGTTCATCTTGAACTGATCATAGCCTTTGTGCAACGAGTGGAGAATGATGTCAATTGCCATCTCGGTTGAATACCCCGTATCAAGCCTTCCCATGTTTTCAAACAATCCAATCATTTTGATTACATGTGGGCTGACTGACTCTCCTTTCTTGAGCTTGCTCTCAAGGATCTGCCTGTGGGTTTCAAAACTTTCAGTTCGGGCCTGCTCTTGGAACATATTCTGCAATTCAGAAATGATCTCAAAAGCCGTCTCTTTTTCAAAGAAAGTCTTTTGAAGCTCAGGAGACATTGTGGCCAACTTGATGCATTTGACTTCTCGATTGGCACTTTGCCATCGATTTAGGGCAGCTTGAGTCACCTCCTCATTGGGAGCCTCGGGAATTTCCTCATCAAGGACATATTCCTTTTGCTCTTGCATGAGAACAATTCGCAAGTTCCTTTGCCAATCAAGAAAATTTGGCCCACTCAGCTTCTCCTTGTCGAGAATTGAGCGTAACGAGAATTGGTTGTTTGAGTTATTTGAAGACATGATTCTACAATTGAAAAAATTTGAAATGAAAAATCATTCATTATACTTAAATAAGATTGAATTCATGCATTTTAATCAAACTAATTTAAAACGTCTTATTCACACATTAAAGATTGCCCCATTTTAGATGAGAATAAGTCGATTCCAAGATCCAAAGGAACAAAGAGTGGTTAAGCATGCTTTAGCTTGTCTTAACACTCAATCTCCTAAGGTAAGCAACGCTTTGATAATGGCTCCAAGCCACTCTTGGTTGAATAAATCGTCGTATCCAATGCTCTCTAAACAATTTATTCACTTTGCCACGACATGTTAGGACTCCATCACTCATATCGTTGAGTATAACCAAAACCACCTTGCATACCCGGTATGCCTTACGTTCTTTGGAGAAGTAGTGATGCCTCGCTTTGGCGTAGACCACCACTACCCTCGTTCGGTTGGTAAGTGTGTTTTGGAATGGCAAGTTTTACTCAATATTTTAGGGACCTAGGGTTTCTATGTTGGTTGATTTAAGTGAACTTAATTAATCATCTCAACATTCGAATCCTAAACATGCATCTAACATATAATTCATATATATATAAACATAAATATATATCGAAAACATAAATAGAGATGCATTTGGAAACTAGCATGACCCTTGAGATCTTCAAGTCTTCAAAAGGTCTTCATTTGCAACTTCATGGCTTTGTCTTCTAAGAACCCCGTCTTCAAGACTTGACCAAAATATTACAATTGCTAGTATCTACGATTAGGACTAATCTAAATATTAAGGTACAAAAATACTTAACGGTTCGCATACCGTATTTAGATTTACAAAAATACATCATGGATCACAGTCCGTATTTTCTATCCTAATCGGGCCCCACTAGTTGCCATTTCATAAAACCTGTGAGAGAATTTACATTCCATTCATCCATTCACTATCTGTGAATGGCCCATGCATTTTACAACGATATACAAGTAACAATGCATAAAACGCGCGAGAACTAGTAACTAATCTAGATGGTTAATCCAATTAACACGCCTAATTAAACTAGTCAAAGTTGTTTTAACCAGTTATGGAAATAACTAAGAGACGCTCCCACTAAATTCCGCATCCAACTTAACTAATCCAATTAATTAAGTCGGTGAACCCAAATATTTGCCAAAATTAATTTTGCAAATGTCGCTCAAAACCCGAGGACAAGCCTCCAAAAATTTTAATTAAATAAACAAAATAATTAAAATAATTAAAACGACAATTTTAAGCAAAATTACGTATTCCACAATGTCTAAGTGCCTAGCACTAAGACTTGGAGTCCAAAAAATACCCTTACTTACATATTAAGCAACGCTAGAATTAACTTTAAAATAGCATCGACTTAATAACCCGGGGTTATTGTGCCAATTATGGGATTGTACGTACCGTACAACAAGCACGTAGTATGCCCATGCGCACCCCTGCAACACCAAGCATGAATGTGGGCTGCTTGTGCTCGCATGCGCCACGCCCAGCCCAGCCAAGCGTAGCAGCACGCACAGCGCGCACAACATTATGCCGCTGTTGCGCCATGCTGCTGCTTGCTGCTGGCTGGCGCGCTATGCTGCTTGCACGAGCAGCAGCCCACACCCTTCCTCGCACACACACGCACAGCACCAAGCACCTAAGAATGAAGTGCCCAGCAGCCTCGACAGCCACATATGGGTTGCGTGAGCAGCCCAGCTGGCCGAGAGCTAGCTCGGGGCTCTTAGGCCTCGTGTTGCGTGCTAATGCTTCGAAAATTATCTATTTTTGTGTGTGACATTATAAATCAATTCTAAATTAATTTTAGAATCAATTTTAAGGAAAAATGAAAAATAACAAGTCCAACTTAAATGATTCATCCAAATGCAATTAACCAAATTTATTTCCAAGAACCATTCTTTAATAAAATTGGTTTAACTTGGTGTAATAAAATAAATTAGGGAAATTCTCACTATTAATTTAATCACTTTAAATTAATCTTGAGATTTTGATAAAATAAAAGGGAGTTGGAAAAATGAACATAAGTTCAATAAAGACTCCAACCTTAATACTTGTGACTCCATGAAAAAATTATATCTTCCAATATGAAGATAAACCAATTTCAATCACAAGTTTTAAACTTTATGATTCCAATCAACTAAAAAATGATTAAATCAACAAAGTTTAACCAAAATTCATGGAATTTAGTAACTCAAAGTTTCAATCACTTATCATAAATAAAGATTGAATCTTTAGTACTTGGAAGCAACAAAGAATAACAATTTCACACTTAATGCAATTAATTTGCAATTATGTGAAAAAATAAAACCAAACTTTCAAGCACCAAATACTACCAAGTAATCATGCTTAAAGTGGTCTGAAATTGCATATAAATTAAGGAAAGAACCAAATACATAACCACCACAAATATGCAATCAATTTTCAAGGTTAGAAAGACTTAAAAATTTTCGTCTAAACGAAAAATCCCTCGAAAAATGCATTTCTGGTCGTTTTTTGGCTAAAAACAGGGTCCTGTAAGGGTTAAACCATTTCCAAAACGCCTTTTCCACCCAAAATTCACTATTTTTGGGTCAAAATCTGGGTTCGGGAGCTGAAGACTGCTCTAATACGAGGTAAAAATTGGAAAACGAGTTACTAATCTAATTAGCAACTTAAAACCAAAAAAAAAATAAGCCATAAAAACACCTTGAAAATATTATGATTTTAAAAATAAACGAGCGAAGCTCCGATACCGCTGTTGGGGTTTGGTGAGTCCGACTCACCGCGGAAACAAACCCAAAAATAAGACCGCACTCGCAATAAATAAAACCATAAACATAATTAAATTAATCACAAGATTAAGATAAGCTAATTACTTTTGACGCGTGCTTCGCTCCAAAATGAGCTCTTACTTGAAAGCTTCAAGTCCCGATCACACGGAGGCCTCCAACGAAGTCCACCCGCACCAACAAAACCGACTAGGTCCAATGTCTTGGGGTTAGCAAGACCCGACCAATAAAACCCGAGTAATTATATTGAGTTAAAAGGTTTTCACTAATTGTGATGCCTTTTCCAACTCTTACTCAAGCATCATTCCCAATGCCCATACTTGGGTATTTATAGGAAATGATGGGAGTATCATTTACTCTCCCATCAATGTGGGATAGTATGATTTTTCCATTTTATTTTAAAGCTACAATAAAATTAATAATCAAGCTAGTAATAAATCAACAAGTGGCAAGCTCATGTGAGTGGTTAGGTGAGGACCACTTGGAGAAGGGGGGGACCAAACTTGCTCCCCACTCCCTCTCCCATAACCTGCCACCTCACTCCACACACACTCAAGGACCACTAGCCACATGGCACCCACCCTTGGGCACCAAGGCAGCCAAGGTGGGCTGCCATGTGCTGCTGTCCGTGGCAGCCACGCCCAACAAGCCTAGTAGGCCCAGCACTCGCATGCGGGCTTCCAAGCGCTGCTGGCCAGCAAGCCCAGCATGCTTGTGCGGGCTACTGCTGGCCTTGTGCCTTGGCCAGCGCTGCTAGGCAGCAAGCAATGACCTAGCCATGCTGCTGCTAGGTGTGGCGAGCTGGCGCGCCTAGCGTGCTAGCTGCTGCAGCTTGTTGCGGCATGGCTTGCTAGCCATTGCGCGCACAAGGTTGTGCCTAGCATGCTAGCACGCACTAGGCAGCGCCTAGCCTTGCGATGCTAGCATGGGTGCGCTAGCACGCACCAGCCAGCCTAGGCTCGGCTTGGTGCGCATGCTAGCCACCATGCTAGGCCATACGCCCTTAGCACTCGGTTTTCTTGGGCATTCCGATGCTAGGGGTATTTGGTCTTTTGTTGATTTATTACTATTTCTCGTCTCGTCTTTCACTATTTTTCGACTCGACTTCCGACGCTAGGTTTCAACGCTCTAAGCTCGAATTTCCGACGTCTAAATAAATATTACTCGATCGACTCATTAATTCCTTCCGAATTAATTCGTCGGTTCGGTTTGTTGAATACTTGGGTGTGACCCGAAGGGTTCAGTCAAGATTCAGATGTAATATTAATTATTCATTAATATTACTGATCGGAAGCGGCCTCCACCCAGGAATTCCGATCACTTGACCTCACTGAATATATTAGCTTTCTAATAATTCTGAACCCACTAACGGAATAGTACACTTGTTCTAAGGACACCATTCCTTTCACTTCTCTCCTCTGAAACGTTAACTCCATTCTAATCTTCCATCTTCCCTTAATGTCTTAAAAACTCTGAGCTGAGACATCCGATTAACCTCCTGACCACCATAGTTGTCTTATCCGTACCACCACTAATGTTACAAATAATTTATAAAGATAACGAGCCTTGTTTTCCAACCCCAACTCTGATAAAGTGCGGTGCGTGAAAGTCCAGCACGAAAGATCGAACCATTGATTTTTATAGTCGAATAATGTTATATTTTGCTCTGTTTATGGTCTCAAGTTGTTGCAGGTTGATTAGTGTTTAATTCTCAATTATTAATTCTAGACCTATAACTTTTATCAATTGATTTTTATGTTATGATTTGGATTAAATTCTGATTTCTCATTTTTTATTGGTGTTTGGTACAGCATCAATTTTGCGTGCACTGGTGAAGGCTTGACAAGCGCACTTTAGGGCGCGCTTTAGAGCATATTTTAGGATGATTTTGGATGTATTTGGGGCCGCTTTGGCCGATTATTACCTTGTTATGCGTACGTTCCCCATATTACGTGCTTCACGGGTTTTCGGTTTGTTTTTGATGTGTTTTCAGGTAATATCAACCGAGTTTAATCGGATCCCGAGCCCTTGATGCGTAACCGAGCTAGCCTTGACCGGAGTCCGAGGAGTTAAGGAAGTTCAAGTGCCGTGCATTGATCACATAGCACAGGCAGCACGACCGTGTTACCATAGGCACACCCGTGCTGGCCTATAAGCAAGCAACCCCAGTCAAGGAAGCACGGCCGTGCAAGCCAATAGCACGGCCGTGTCAGTATCCATGCACCCGCACGGCCGTGCAGGCCATTAGAACGGCCGTGCCAGATGTTGCCCGTGCCCGTGTCAGCTTCAGTATGAGCCCCATGCTAGAGCATATTCAGCACGACCGTATCATTTTTAGCACGGCCGTGCCAGGAAGCTGCACGGCCGTGCCATATATAGCACGACCGTGCAAATTTGAAGAAGAAATCCGGTTTACTTACTGACAAGCTAGCACGGCCGTGCCAAATACAGCACGACCGTGCTGATTCAGGGTTAACTGCGCGCTTGACTTCTCCGCATTAGAAGACGTATATAAGGCCCAACTTTAAGAGGATTCCTCAGACAGTTTTTTAGAGATAGTTTTGAGAGCCTTTGTAGAGAGTTATTGGAGAACGTTCTTAGTATTAGAGATTCATTAGTTTTCTTAGATATATTTCTAGAGATTTTAGTTTTCTTGGATTAATTTGAAGCAAGATTTGCGAAGATTCTTTGTATTATTCATTGACGACGGATATCAAAGTTCTGAACTTTTCCATTGATTCGCATCAATACAATTGGTATTATTCATTCTTGTTTATTAATCAAGCTTTATTATTCCTTAATCAGAATTCATGTTTATATCTATTATGATTTTGGAATTCATTATTGCCTTGATTATGAATATGTGTGAGTAGTCTCCTAGCTAGGGTTTCGGGATGAAACCCGACCTAGGTAATCTATGTAATTGAGGGTTGATTTTGATAAACGGATTGTGATTAAATTGATTATATGCGATTGCATGTTAATTCATTATAATAGGAGTAGCTAACCTAGAATCTTGAATTTGATTGCATGATATTCTTGATTTGAACAAGAGATTGTGAATTGAGTATTTCATTATTGAATGTGGTTTGATTATGTATCGAGTAATGTTAAGTGCATGAGAAATCCAAGCTTAGTATTGCCCGTTGTCTTCCTATCACATGATATTGATCAGACTTATAGTCTTTGCATATCCCGTTTGTCTCTGTGATTCCTTGTTGCTTAGTTACCAATGGTTAGGCGGATTCCCGTTCTCCCTAGTGTCTTAGTTTATTGATTTATTCCATCTTATTAGTAGTATTTTAGAACACCATTTTCCATTGATTTCGAACTAGCTTAGGTTTAAGATTGATTTGCAATTACTCTCGTTCCTCGTGGAACGAACCTTTATTTGCCATTGTACTTGGTTATAGGGTGTTCGTATAAGTATTGTTTGATTGAGAGTTAGATTGTAGAGACCGATTTAACCCTCGTCAAAATGGCGCCGTTGCCGGGGACCGGTGTTTGTTAATTGCTTTTTGATTTCTTGAGTCTAGTTCATCATAAAAAAAAAAAAGCACAAAAAGATTTTTCCCTTTTGGCTACACTTGTAGCCCTGCTATTTAATTGGTTTGGTTAGTGTGTATGCGCAGGTCTAAACAGAGAGAATTAATACCCTTCGATCCAGAAATCGAAAGAACTTTGAAGAGCAATCGTAAATCTCGATTGACGTCATCAAACTCTCAAGGAAAGGAACACAACACACAACAGGTTCCAATGGAAGACATACCGCGCCAACCTAATCGGCCAGCACCACGACCCCTTAAGGAGTTGGGAACTCCTGGGGCGTATAGAGCTTCAAGTGGGATTGCTCCACCCACTACTGAGGCCAATGATTTCGAGATCCGGCCAGCTATGATCACCCTCATCGAGAGAAGGCAGTTTAGTGGTGCCAAGCATGAGAGCCCTTTGGCTCATTTGAACGAATTTGAGAAGTACTGCAATACCATCAAGGTTAATGGGGTGAATCAAGAGTTCGTGAGATTGAAGCTTTTCCCCTTTTCACTTATTGGGAGAGCTCTCGAATGGTTAGAGAAGGAGGTGAAGCCGAACTCTCTACACACTTGGGATGATGTCACGACAACATTTTTGGGAAGATTCTATTCTCAAAAGAAGACGGCCGATGCTAGAGCCTTGATTCAAGGGTTTCGGCAAAGGAGTGGGGAGTTGATCTATGAAGCATGGAAAAGGTACAAGGAGTACCAAAGAGAGTGCCCACACCACGGAATCCCAACATATCAAGTTTTACAGATTTTCTATGGAGGATTGAGTCCTCAAGGGAAGACCAGTTTGGATGCGGGAGCAGGTGGCCCAATAATGAACAAAACTGAAGAGCAAGTCATAGATATTATCGAAGATGTGGTACGACAACACATGGATTGGCGAGACGGCGAGCGAGATGCTGTGAACAAGAGTGGAGGAGCGGTCTATTCAGTGGACCACCTCAATGCCATTAGCAACCTGACATCACAAATTACGAACCTCGGGAAGGAGATGTCAGTGATTAAAGCCAAGCTCGATTCCGTGCCATTGCAAGATCTTCCCTCCCAATCTAAGGGGAGAGGTATGAATCCTAATCCTTCCGTTTCTAATATGCCTGTAGGATGTATTTTCTGTGAAAACTGTGGGTCTTATGATCATTATACTAATGCTTGTAATTTTGATCCCTCATATGATCCTAATAATAATGATGTTAATAGATATAATAATGATCAGGTCAATGCTATGTCTTATGATAACGGACCTAGGAATGACAATAATAGATATCTGCCACCTAATCAAAGAGGGAACAATTATAATCAGGGAGGTAATGATTTTGATTATCAAAACCAGTGGGGAAATAGGGGCCAAAGGGACCAAAATTCCCAAGGACCCTATAATCAACATGGTGGTTTTGGAAATCAAAACCAATACCAACAGGGTAATCAAATGAATCATAATTCCCAAGGGTAATTCAATCAAGGGGGAAACGACATTAATAATAGGGGAAACTGGAATAATAATAAGGGGGTACTCTAATCAAAATCCCCAACAATCTAATGTGCGTGGTTCCCGAGCTACAAATGATAATTATTATGCTCATGGACCACCACAGAGATCTAGCTTGGAGGAAATGATGGAGTCCCAGGCCAAATTATTCAACACTTTTATGTCCACCACTGATAAAAAGTTTAGTGAAGTGATGACACATAATAAGATGCTTGAAACCCAGATTTCTCAATTGTCTAGTGCTATAAAAGATGGGGTTGGAGTTTCAAAACTACCGCCTCAAGGTATTGACCCTAAAAACTCTGTAAATGCTATCACCACTAGGAGTGGAAAGACATTGAGGGGGAGCGATGAAGTAGTACCCCCTAGGAGTCAACCTGTGACTCCACCTATCACTGATAATGTTGTAGGAAGTGAGGATGAGAGGACCAGAGAAAAAGATAAAATTAATGAGGTCCCAAAGGAACAGGTGGGAACACAAACCAATGAACCCGACCTATTACATAGACTCCCCTACCCCCAAAAATATGTGAGACATACGCTAGATGCCCAATTCGGGAAGTTTTTAGAGACCTTGAGAGAAGTCCACCTTTCTATACCATTCACTGATGCTATCAAGCAAATGCCTAACTATGCTAGGTTTTTAAAAGATATATTGAGTGGTAGAAGAAACTGTGAAGGGGTAGAAACTGTTAACCTCACTGAACACTGTAGTGCTATAATAATGAACAAAATGCCTCCTAAGTTAGGAGATCCGGGTAGCTTTTCAATCCCTTGTGCTATAAACAAAATGAATATTGATAATGCTTTGTGTGATCTTGGAGCTAGTGTTAGTATCATGCCATATTCTGTTTATCAACGATTAAATATAGGAGAACTTCTTCCCACTAACATATCCCTTCAATTAGCCGATCGATCGATCAAATTTCCAAAGGGTAAAGTGGAAGATGTTCCCCTAAGGGTGGGGAAGTTTGTCATACCTGTTGACTTTGTGGTCCTAGATATGGATGAGGATGTTCATATACCTATAATTCTAGGACGTCCTTTCCTAGCTACTTCGGGGGCCCTTATTGATGTAAAGGGTGCCAAGATTTCATTGAAAGTAGGAAAGGAGGTTTTAGATTTTGATTTAAAAAAAAACTATGAAATATCCTTGTTCTAATTCTGATAATTGCATGATGGTTGACACTGTTAATTCCATTGTCTCTGATATGCGTAACGAATTATTCTATACTAATCATGATTTTGAGTTGAATGAGAACAAGGAAAACAGGGACATGGAGGAGCAATTTCTAGATGCATTAGATGTGGCCACTGCAAAGGAGGCTAATGAAGCACCAAAGGTAAAGCTTAAACCCCTTCCAACACATCAAGGAAGGGTTTCCCCTGTGTTTGTAGTACCTAAGAAAGGGGCGGTGACTATTGTCAAGAATAAGAATGGTGAGCTTATCTCCACTGCAATGGCAAATATTGATTATGGGTAACCTGTAATCCATGTGTTGCGTCAAGCTATCGACGTTAAACTTAGCGCTTCCGGGAGGCAACCCGATTTTCTTGCTTTTACTAGAGTAGTTTCTTTTGTTTTGTAGTTGGTTTAGCTCCTAATTTGTGTGAGTTTTGTGTGCTCTTGTGTGTTTTTGTGCAGGTAGAAGATTGGTTAGAAGTCGGAATGAAGAGAGTGATGCGTGCCTTGAAGGAAAAGAAAACCTGCAGACTGCAGCAGACAGCACAGCCGTGCCATCAGACAGCACGGTCGTGCCAGAATCCAGCACGGCCGTGCCAAAATCTGCACGGCCGTGCCAAACCTCAAAAGCCCACTGACATTCTAGCAGGGCCGTGCCATTTTCAGCACGGCCGTGTCAAGTACTAGCACGGCCGTGCTAATTTTAGCACGGCCGTGCCATCTGAAATTCAATTTCGCAAAAAGCCTGCCAAGCCAACACGGCCGTGCCAAATTCGGCACGGCCGTGCCAAACCTCAGCACGGCCGTGCCAGTTATAGCACGGCCGTGCAGCGCGGGTTCCGGATAGTTTTTCGTGTTTTTTAAACACGATTTCACTCAAACTCTCTCATTATTCCCCAACTCTCTAACACTCTTTCCTACCCTTTTTCTCTCTAAACTAACCCAAACCCCCAACCTCCTCCCTCAATTCCTCAAATCAAACCCTAATTCCCCATATTCTTTTTTCAAGATCTCGGCACCCTCCTTACATTGGAGCATTTTTCAAGTGATTGGACGCAAAATTCGGCCCTCTTTGAGCTCGCCACAACTCCACTTCGTGGAGTCCTCGGTGAATTCATTCTTAAACTCATTGATTTTCGCAATTTTTGTCCAATTTCATTAGTTTTATTGAATATTTGTTGTTGAATTGTGCTTTATTGTTGCAAGTTTGGGTGAACTAGTAGTGTTAGGGTAGTACATTGCATGCTAGGATAGTTTCTTGCTTGTTAATTGGTATATTGTGCTTAATTTCTTGAATCAAACATGCCTAGAACAAAGACATCGACTAGGAGACCGGGTCGGGACGATGCATCCTCATACATGGTTCCACCCACGGTGGACACCATGGGTATTGTTTTTAATAACCCGTCCTTTTTGGACAAATTTGTAGGATTATCCCACCGACCGATCCGGCCTACCAAGTTCTACGACCCTTTAGCCGCTAGGGCTCTAGGGATCGAAAGCGACATGGTTCAACTATTTTCATTTACCAACTTTGATTCTTTCCTTACCATGCATGCTCTCACTTACAAGAGGCTTACCCTCGAATTTTTGTCTTCTTTGTACGTGCATCGGGATGAGAATAACTCACCCCGGTACTTGTCCTTTCAACTAATGAACTCGGGCACCATTCAAATGTCGGTGGCCCAAGTTAATGCCGCCTTTGGGTGGACATCCGACCTGAAATATGGTCCTAAGGATGGCCACTCAAAACACTACAACTCCGGGTTGTTTTGGCGGCAAATCACGGGGAAAATGGATAGAGATCCCCGCAGGGATAAGGCGACTTCCATCGTCAATCCCGCCTTTCGGTTGTCCCACAGGACCTTCTCCTCTACTATCTTTGCTAGAGGAGATAGTTCGGGTGTAGTCTCCATTAGGGAGTTACAATTTATTTGGCACCTCACCCGTGGGGACGGGCGTCTAGACATGGGAGCGTTGTTACTAGACCACCTCGACGGTGTAGCCCGGGGTAGGGGTGATATTACTATCGGTGGCATGATCACCATTCTTGCGCAATATAATGGGATTGATTTTTCTGAATTGCAGGCTATCCCAGGCACTACGAGGCTTGATATGCGCACCTTGAGAGCCATGCAGTGGCTTGAAGGGACATCCCAGCCGGATTGCTATTTGTGGCTCGTAGCAGGCAAGCCATACGCCTACTTGCCCGATCCGGAGAGGACGGTGGTTTACAACAAAGACAACTGGATCTTCGACCCCGACTTCGCCTGGCATGAGGACGGAGGCACGGAGTATGTAAACCGCAATCCCCAGCCTCACCAGGGGGATGAGCAGGCCCACGGGGGCCAAGGAGGTGACGATGCTGATGATGATGATGATGACGAGGAGGGTGGCCCGGATGCGGCCCAGCAGATCCCGGCGCAAGACTTCGCCTGGCTCCGCCAAGGAATGGAAGATTTGAAGCTCGAGGTAGCGGATTTGCGCCGGTCGAACGAGGATATGACCTCCGCCTTCAGAGACCTGAAGAGGAGTGTTGATGATATGGCCTCCCGTTTCCCTTATGGCCCGGGTGGGCCTAGCTCGTGATCCCTTTCCCTTTCCCTTTAGTTACCTCCCTCTCCTTACTATTGTAAGTCCTTGATGTATAAACATTGAGGATAATGTTTGATTCTAGCTTGGGGGGGGGGTCTTACTTGTATTCATTCTTAAAAAAAAAAAAAAAAAAAAAAAAGATTTACTGCTTTCCTAGACTAACCTTAACTTGTTTGCTAGTATGTCTTTCCTTTTTGCAGATTGGGAACATTCGAGACGCGGCATGAGTTTGAAGAACGATGCTATGGCCGTTAATTGGAGCTCCCGGGAAGCAAATTTGGTGAGATCTTTTTTTTTTTGTGTGCTTAGGATAGTTTAGTTTAGGAAGAAGTTGAATGGTTCGAGGATGTTTGATCGGTTCTAAGGAACCTGGGATCGTTGATGTTGATATCATTCGATCACTTGTTTGTCGATTGGGATTTTATGTGATTTTTATGCCTCGTTATGTGTCTTTCAACTTATTCAGTTGGCTTAGTTGTACATATGTTTGTGTTAGATAGGAAAAGCTTCTGCTATGAGGATGTGTGGTTTAGCTTATATGATATGCCTCGCAGTCTTTTCCTATGTTTTTGGATCATAATAAACTTGTCTAATTGCAAAATTTTGGAATATTGTTCATGTTGGATTCGAAATGTGAATGAATGTGTATGGAATGTCTATTTCCACTTAAGCCAGTGATGAATACACAGTTCGAGTCTATTGTTGATCAATGTGGACGAGTCTAGGCGAAGGGTAGAAATAGAACACCTTTGTCATGTGAAACTCTATGCCTTTGGGCTGTAGTAAGATGGAGTCGCTTCCCGGTTGTGGATTTGACCCCCTTGATTGGTAGTTGCTTTATTTGTTAGATCCCGTGAGGTTTATTTGTTCTAGACTTCATCATTCTTGTTGAGTGGCATATTTGGATCCTTGATTACGCATTTTCGATCTTTGTGTTGACTAGTAGCTCCCGAGACCGACTTGACACTTTTAAGGGAGGAAGAGGGCACCTTTTTCATTTTTCTTATTTTGTTCCTTTTGTTTTGTTACAAATTTATTTTCTTTTTACATCATCTTACTTGCTAACCATGTTGAGCTTTAATTCCATTCTTGGTTAACCGTGTTACAAACCCGATGGCCAATGTTTTACCAACCCTTAGTTGTGAAGCGTTTACCTAGATAGGTTTGTTGAGCTTATTGTTTACTAATCAAGAAATAAAGTTTGATAGTTGGTTTGAGCAGGTGTGAAAGTGAGCCTAATTGTAAATATGTAATGTGAAAGTCATTTTTCCATCAATAAAAAAAGAAGAAAAAAAAAGGGAAGAAAAAAAAAAAGAATTTAAAAAGAAAAAAAAAGAAGAAGAGAAAAGCCGTCCGAATTGTGAAAAAGGCAAGGACACATAAATAAAGTTTTGAAGTTTGAAAGAGGTCTTTGAGTGTGTATTATATGTATAATTTGGGATGTGTAAGAATGTGAATCAATGAGATTGTGGAAAGTGAATTACATCTTTTGAACTATTGTTTTTGAGAATTGTGATTCTTGCGCTTCATTTAGGAATTAACCCCATTTTTTTTTTAATTGTTTTCACCTACCTTACCCATTTCCAATACATTACAACCCTTTAAGACCCTTAGACTTTAGAGGTGTTTGGTTCTCAAACGGTGGAGGGAGATACCTTTCAACCCTATGGAAAGATTATGCGTAATCGAGATGTCGGGATACCTTTGTTATTTCCTCAAAACATCACTTCTTCCGGTTCCTTCGAGGAATCACGAGGGGCCAATTAGGGTGGTGATTTGAAGCAAAAGGGGAGGACGTGGCCGGTTTGGTCGGGTTTAGAGGGAAGCATGATTTCTTTGTTCTCTATGCTTGGTTTAGGTCTTGTTCGCATTTGATCAACGATATCTTGGATTGTGTGTCTCGTTGCTTGTTTGAGTGAGTTTTCCTTCCGTGCATGGTTGTTCTAAGTAGGATCCATTAATTTCATTCCGTGCTTAATTTGATTTGTTCGCAATGGCATAGTTTATTTGATCTTGTGTGTGTTTCCCTTGGTTTTTGCTCGAGGACTAGCAAAAGTGTAGCTTGGGGGGTTTTGACAAGCGCACTTTAGGGCGCGCTTTAGAGCATATTTTAGGATGATTTTGGATGTATTTGGGGCCGCTTTGGCCGATTATTACCTTGTTATGCTTACGTTCCCCATATTACGTGCTTCACGGGTTTTCGGTTTGTTTTTGATGTGTTTTCAGGTAATATCAACCGAGTTTAATCGGATCCCGAGCCCTTGATGCGTAACCGAGCTAGCCTTGACCGAAGTCCGAGGAGTTAAGGAAGTTCAAGTGCCGCGCATTGATTACATAGCACAGGCAGCACGACCGTGTTACCATAGGCACACCCGTGCTGGCCTATAAGCAAGCAACCCCAGTCAAGGCAGCACGGCCGTGCAAGCCAATAGCACGGCCGTGTCAGTATCCACGCACCCGCACGGCCGTGCAGGCCATTAGCACGGCCGTGCCAGATGTTGCCCGTGCCCGTGTCAGCTTCAGTATGAGCCCCGTGCTAGAGCATATTCAGCACGGCCGTGTCATTTTTAGCACGGCCGTGCCAGGAAGCTGCACGGCCGTGCCATATATAGCACGGCCGTGCCAATCTGAAGAAGAAATCCGGTTTACTTACTGACAAGCTAGCACGGCCGTGCTGATCCAGGGTTAACTGCGCGCTTGACTTCTCCGCATTGGAAGACGTATATAAGGCCCAACTTTAAGAGGATTCCTCAGACAGTTTTTTAGAGATAGTTTTGAGAGCCTTTGTAGAGAGTTATTGGAGAACTTTCTTAGTATTAGAGATTCATTAGTTTTCTTAGAGATATTTCTAGAGATTTTAGTTTTCTTGGATTGATTTGAAGCAAGATTTGCGAAGATTCTTTGTATTATTCATTGACGACGGATATCAAAGTTCTGAACTTTTCCATTGATTCGCATCAATACAATTGGTATTATTCATTCTTGTTTATTAATCAAGCTTTATTATTCCTTAATCAGAATTCATGTTTATATCTATTATGCTTTTGGAATTCATTATTGCTTTGATTATGAATATGTGGGAGTAGTCTCCTAGCTAGGGTTTCGGGATGAAACCCGGCCTAGGTAATCTATGTAATTGAGGGTTGATTTTGATAAACGGATTGTGATTAAATTGATTATATGCGATTGCATGTTAATTCATTATAATAGGAGTAGCTAACCTAGAATCTTGAATTTGATTGCATGATATTCTTGATTTGAACAAGAGATTGTGAATTGAGTATTTCATTATTGAATGTGGTTTGATTATGTATCGAGTAATGTTACGTGCATGAGAAATCCAAGCTTAGTATTGCCCGTTGTCTTCCTATCACATGATATTGATCAGACTTATAGTCTTTGCATATCCCGTTTGTCTCTGTGATTCCTTGTTGCTTAGTTACCAATGGTTAGGCGGATTCCCGTTCTCCCTAGTGTCTTAGTTTATTGATTTATTCCATCTTATAAGTAGTATTTTAGAACACCATTTTCCATTGATTTCGAACTAGCTTAGGTTTAAGATTGATTTGCAATTACTCTCGTTCCTCGTGGACCGAACCTTTATTTGCCATTGTACTTGGTTATAGGGTGTTCGTATAAGTATTGTTTGATTGAGAGTTAGATTGTAGCGACCGATTTAACCCTCGTCAAGGCTCTATGGTGGTTGAGGTTGGTGCGAGTCCGATATTGAATAGGAGTGTGTCTGGCAATAGTTGGTTTCCACCGGCTCAAGGGGCTGTCAACGTTAAAACTAATGCAGCTTTAATGGGCTGTATAGCTGTGGGGCTTAGTCTGGTGGCCAGAAATAGCAGAGGGGAGTTGGTGGCTGTTGGGGTCCGATGTGTTGTACGGGGGGTCTTAGTGAAACTAGCTGAAGTGTTGGCTGCGAGGTACGGGTTGCTGCTTGCTCGACATCTGGGATATGAGTGAGAAGATCGAGCTCGAATGGGACGCCTTAACTTAGTCTTTCTCCTTTTGATTTGGTAGTAGGTGATATTATTGTAGCAGGGGTGCAATGTCATGATTTTGTTTATTAATTACATTAGACGGTATTTTTTATATTTCTTAGGCATGCGATGTAATTAATTGAATATAAAGGATAATAAAGTTTGTTTTAATTTGGTATTTAATTTTGACTTTTACAATTTCAATTCAATTTGTTTTATTGATTGATGATGTAGATTAGTACGTATGCAACCTCCCTGATGCAAAAATTAATATTTTTTTAAAAAATATTTTTTCAAAAAAATAATCAACAAAGAGAACTGTTATCTTTGCTAACCGTTCTCTATTATTCATTTTTTGTAAGCATATGAAACAAAATAGAGAACGGTTGTCTCTTCCATATAGAACGCCTCTTGTACCTGTTCTCTTTTCCTTTGCATATAGAACGCCTCTTGTACCCGTTCTGTAAACTTTACACATCGCTTAGCAGAAGAACGCCTCTGAGGCGTTCTATAAAGCCTATTTTAACAGTTCACTATTCCACTTTTTGTTGTAGTGATTTCCTCCATCCATGCTCAAAAGTTTTGTTTGAAAGGGTGATCAACGAGGTTGGGTCAAAAGCTTCATCTTGAATGGCGTTTTGATTGGTTATTGTAGCGATATGATTTTGCTCTAGTCCAAATAGCAAGTTAAATGCTTTCCCATCATAGCACCCTGGAATTGGGTGTTTTGATTTAACGATACTAAGATCGTCATCCAAGAAGTAGCAATCATGAAATATTTCAAATCCAGGCTTCTTGATTCCTTCCAGAACTAAGGGTTCTGGAAAAGTCGTAGCATGGGTAATCTTCTCCCTCCCTAATGAATTGTCCATTAAGGGTTTGTTGATAGGATGGGAGTAAGGTGATTATCTCTTTCTTATTATTGTCTCTACGTGCTTTGTTTTTTGCATCGTGAGACTCCAATTCTTCTTTGGTTGGTGTAGGGAATATTTTCAAGCGTTAATCCCCTAGCTTGAACCCCACTGTGATCATACACTAAAGTACGGTGGCGTCCAAAAGGGAAGAAGATAGAGCAAAAGAATCGTCAACAAGTTTTAGGAACTTGTAAACCGTTCATAGGGTGAAGGTTACACCCCTTAACGAACCAAGAGATCGTCAACTCCATAAGTTCTTGAACCAAATAAGGGTTCGGGGATGAAGGTACAAATCCAACCTAAAAGAGATTGAACCTGCCCTAATAATAGGCCTCTACTTTATTCTGATCGTATTCATCTGCGCTTTTTGACTAACATACATTCAATAGGATTAACCCTAAACCTGTTTATCTATGTTGGTTGAATATAATGCACAAATAAATCTATTATTGGCGATCACTTGAATTATAATCATATTAAACCTAACAAGATTATTTAATATCTTATTAAGCGTGATTACAAGTACCAATTCCCTTTAAACATACATAAAAGGCGTGATCAAGCAATAACAATAGAAATCAAACCTTTAACCCTAACATGATACTAACATGAATATTAGAAAGGAAAATAGGAAGCATCGCAGGAATCATAATAAGCATATTTGATATTATAACCTTTTCCCTAAACATAATACTAGGAATCATAATAACAACCTAGACATGATTTCTATATCATAATATCAATAAAAAAAACCATTAAAGTACTTATTACTTTGATGCCTCGTACCTCTTTCTAATAACAAAATACACACGTTAGTAACTTCAAGGAAAATAATAATCAAAACAATTAAATTAAATAATGGAAAGAGAGATTTGGGACCAAACCCTTAGAAATTAAACCTTTCATGTCTAGGGCGAAGGCAACTTCGAATATGGCTAGGTGTATCTAGATCTAATGAATGCGGAATTTTTATATGTGAGAAAAGATACTTTAGAAAAGAAAGAGAGAGAATAATCAAGAGAATCTTGATGAGAGTTGGTGAATGATTATTGATGAGAATGAAAGAGAATTGATGATTGTGAATGAAAACTGGTTGTAGGTGAATGAAAACGGAGTTTTTACGATGTTATTTATAAAGAAAATCATCCAAAAAGATAAAATATCAGAAACAGAGTCTAGCGCACATGAAACAAGGTTGGCACCAACGCTGGCTATTGGCGCCAGACGCTGACCCTGGCGCCAGGCGCCAAGGCTAGAGCCAGGCGCTACAGCTGGCGTTTGGCGCTGACCTGGAAATTCACGCGATTTCTTAAAATCAAATAAAAATTGTCGTACAGGAGGATAAAATCGTATTTCCCTAAAAAATGCTCTTTGATTTTAATTAAAACTCTGAAAAGTCAACAAAAGTCAATTTATCAATGCTAATTGAATTAGGAATGAAAAGAACCTTCTAGAAGAATCTAGAAGACTAAAACCATTCCTAATTGCATTAGGAATGATAAATCTATATTAGGGCCTCCCCTAGATCATTGGGCCGCATATAAGGCTCAAAACGGGCCCAGTTTAGTAAATTGGCCATAACTTCCTCAATATTCATCGGAATTGGGCTAATAATATATCGTTGGAAAGCTCTTGTCAAGCCCCATCCGACTACACTACTACTGGACCCATATCATGGACCAAACAAACTAGATTTGGCTGTTTTTTTAAAATAAGTTTTTACAAACAGAGAGAAGAGAAAAGAAATTAAAACTATCCGTAACATTAAACTTTCCACACATTCACTTCATTCGATTATGATTCGACGTGAAAGGTACTCATCACCGGGTTTGGTTTTGGGGAGACACAAATGGGTGTCTACAGAAGCCCCCACTTTGACTAAGTTTGGAGAAATGCAAGTTTCGAAAATAAAAGTCAAAGTATCGATAGGGACGGAGAATGATTCAGAATGTTTTGCGATTCTAAATCACTCTTGTAACGCCAATACATGTAAAACTAGCGTTAGTTAAACAGATAAAAGAGTTAAGAAACGCGTATCTTGCATCGTCGAGCACACGTCTCTGAAAGTAACTGATTTTCTGCTGCTTTACTGTTATTTTGATGACCTCCTGCCAAGAGAATGTCATCTTGCTTGAAAACTGCTACGCTTGTAACTGCTTCCAATATAGAAGACTTCTTCGCTTGAAACGATCCTCTCTCGCTATGATAATATTCTACATCCAAGGGAATACTATCGAAGATTGTTTCGCTTGAAACAATCCTCTTCCGCATTAATAATATTCCACGTCTAAGGGAATACTATCAAAGATTATTTCGCTTGAGACAATCCTCATCCGCATTGATAATATTCCACGTCCAAGGGAATACTATCGAAGATTATTTCGCTTGAAATCACCTTTAGTTGTTTGTGACAACTCTCCACAAGCCAGGGAATGCTGCCGAAGATATCCTCGCTTAAAGCTATCCTCATTTGTTGCGATAATTTTCCAAAGAAAATTACCGAAGATCTCCGCTTGTCGATCTTTAAAAGCTCACTTGAACTTTGCTCCCGCTATGCCTGTACGTCGGCGCTTTTGTTGCTTTGAACTTGTACGTCGGTGCCTTTTGCGAATGAACCACTATGTCGGTGTCTTTTGTTAATGAGCCAATGCCTAGGCGCTTTAAGCTAAGTGAGACGATCTTTCATCAGGTTGATCACTTTGTGCAATCAAGCCGATTACTAAAAAATCGTGTCAAATTACTTAGAGGGGCTAACTGGCGTACCAAGGAACCCAAAATATATTGCAAAAAGGTAGAACAACCTCACTGAGTGGCTGAGTGTCCTGGCGCTGCTGAAAAGGCATTAGCGCCACACAAATGGCCTTAGCGCTAGGCGCTGGGTTGGCGCCAGGCGCCAAGCCTGATTTTTGCCGCCAAAGCCTAGCGCTTGGCGCCAGAACGAGATTTTCCTTAAATACCCCTTTCTTCTTCATTTTCGCTGTTTTGTTCGCCGTGCTTTGCTCGAAAAACCGCAGAACTTCAATTGCTTCGTTCTTGCTTGTTTATCAATCGAATTCACTCAAATTTGATGCAAATAAAATCTCTTTTCATCTATTTTCCCGATCTATGTAAGATTTCTTCAAATTTACACCGGTTTTCATGAATTTTGCACATGTTTATATTCGAATTTCATGAAATTTCGAATTTTAGAATGCTTAATTCTCTTTGTTTATCAAATTTTATGCCATGAAATTGCTTGATTATGTTTATATATTTCCTTGGGAGTAATTTGAGACTTGTTGACTCAATTTGCTGAAGAAATGAGCAAATTGCCATTGTTGAACATCTTAAGGACGTGAATGTAATGTGACTTGTTCTTGATGTTTTTGCTAGCAATTCTTGTCCAATTTGTCACAATAATTACTATAGTATTGCAAGAAATTGTTTGATTGCTTGAAAAATGCCGTATATGCTCAATTTGAATTTGCTTCTGTTTTGGTACTACGTACTCTGTTTTTTGCGAACATAGTATCATGCGGATAGGCGAACCTTAGATACTATAGAACCTTAATTTATGATAATTCTGCACAATGTAGCATGGCTAGAAAACGAGGCTTTGGTTCACGGTCCCGAGACACTCGACGGGAGCATGAGCCCGTAGAGGACGACGCCGCACCATCCACTTCACTTGGTCCATTCCCCGCGTGGGACGAGCTGACCCTATTCTTTGCCCCCGTCCACCATATTTCTGAGAGGGTGAGACGGGGCATCACTGTTGGGAGGACGCGTTGTCATGGCTCCGGCTGTGACGGTTTAGGCGACCTGTACAAGATGTACATCGCAAGGGACGTTGAGATGAGACTCCTATGGGAGTCATGTGGTCTTGCTGCGTTGTTTGAGACCTCCGAGGCGATGGTTGCCTCTAGCGGGGGTCACCACGTAGTGCGTGCTCTGGTGGAGTTCTTTTGGGACACCACCAACACTTTCCACTTTCCCTAGGGTGAGATGATGGTCACTCCTACCGACTTCAGTCTCATCACAGGACTTGAGTTCAGCTCTGTGCCACTACCGTTCGACAGTGGGATCGACGTATTTTCTCCCAAGGTCGAGGAGCTGTTGGGGCCGATTACCATTCGGGTCGGAGCTGAGGTCGAGTCATCTCAGTTCAGTGCTAGGGGGATTCGCCGCTCAACTCTGGCAGCGGCTTTCGATGATGATGCGACCACCCGAGAGCAGCGGGTGCGCATCAGGGACGTTCTCCCCTGAAAAGGGTAGTAGGGCGCTGCTTTACTACCTTCCTGTTGTCCGCGATCTACACCGGATCGGGACTTATGACTGGGCCAGCTTGGCCTATGCTGACTTCATTCATGCGCTGAGGGACTCATGTTGATACCGGTCCTTTGGGACGAATGTTGCTTTGTCCGGCTTTTGGAGGGTCGTAGAGGTAAACATTATTCCCTATAAAGTTTAGCTTTACACTTTAGCTAGCACTTGCTGATAATTTTAACTTCCTGTAGATCTGGTTCTACGAGTACTTCCCTTCTGCCGCGTCGACGAGACCGTCGCCGCGCAGGTTTCCAGTGAGTGCTTCTTGGGGCAGCCGCCGTGTGGGGATGTCCACTGCATATGTCCGAGACTGGATTATCGCGGTACGATTTTTCTTATTTACCATTTTGTGATCTTTAGGTAGACTCTCGCCTGATTGATGCTAATTGCAGGAGCCTGAGGTGGTGTACCGGCCATGGGTTGGCTTGGCAGTACTCTGCTGAGCGTCGTAATTTCCTGAAGACTTATGAAGCGATCGCATACCTGGGAGATAGGGTTGCCAGATAGCATTCCTCCGATGTTTTTGTCGTTCCTGCTCTTCCACCACGTCACATGTTTGACGCAGCGAGGTTGTTGAGCATGTCAGAGGGGGCTGGTACCCCTTGGCGATCTTGTACGATCCCCGGGCGATGCTATGCGGAGGAGCTACTACCGTTGTTAGCTCCATTTCCTGTACCGGCAGAGGATGTGGCGGTATGATTTTTCTGCTTTTTCCTTTCATTAAGTAGCCCCCAAATAATGCTTTACTGATTTTGTTTTGCTTTATCAAGACGATGTTGCTGAGTTCGTGCCACCCCGTATGTCTATCCATTACCAGGGGACATACGGGCCGATTGAGGAGATGATTCCTCCGGCTCCCGAGGACGAGCGCTTCGTAGAGCGGTCGATTCCTCGCCACCAGACTCGGGTAAGCTTATTTTTTTGCAACTTTTGTCCATATATATTATGCATGTTTACTGACTTATTTCTTTGACAGTTCTCGCGCGAGGTGGTTTCGGCGATGGCACGATGTATAGATGCCTTCCGGAGCCTGCTCGTCCAGATGAGGAGCGCGGCTACCTGGAATCGGGACGACGCCGTCCAGGAGGTGACCTTTCTTTCATATGTATTTGAACTACCGCTTTGATTTTGCCTTGTTTCTGATTTAATTCTTTTTTGCAGGGTCAACCTATTGCTTCTCATACCCGCACGAGACCTGAGAGGCGGAGGGATCCGGCGAGGTCTAGCTCGAGGCGTCGCCGCACTACGTCAGGGGGTAGAGGCAGTCGCTCTAAGGCTGCCCGTGCTGATGTGGCGGAGGGCTCGGGTTCTTCCTCTGAGGGTGATCATGTTGCGCCGGTAGGCCAGGAAGAGGCTACCTCGGCTCTTAGAGGTGGTGGGATATACGAGGTTGGCTCGTCATCGCAGCAGCATCCGCAGCCCAGCCTCAGGATGTCTTAGGTGGAGTGGACCCACGTTGAGTTTTCCTCCTCCTGCGGAGACTGGGGCTGGAGCCGGAGCTGGTGGAGAGGTTACTCCTCCTACGGTGCATTTTTACGAGATGATGGGTGTACGCCCCCCGGCGCCGTAGTTTGTTCCTGTACTTTTTTTTCATTTTGACTTTGTATAGAACTTTTCTTTTTAGTTAGACTCATTTTTTAGACATATTTTGTATATACATACTATTATTAGTTTATTTTATTTATCATGTTTTTTTCATTTTTTATTTATATTATTGTTATTATTATGTGCATGTTTGTGTGTGCAAGAAAAGTGTGACAAGTAATTTTGCGTAAAAATTCCAAAATTTTTATTATTGATGGAGGGTATCCGACTTTCTCCCCCAAAAAGAAAAATGAAAAAAGGAAAAGTCAAATAAAAGCTTGGGTTTATAAAAAAACTTGGAAACTAGTTTAAATAAAAAAACCAAAAAGGAATAATATAATTAATATAATAGCTATATTAATTTTAAAAAAAAGAATAAAAAGATGTTTAGAAAAGATAAGGGAGCCGTAAAGTCATTAGTAGACTCGAATTAAGGTAAAAACGTGGTTTTAGAAAGTGTGCATGACGTTGCAAATTGGCGCCAGCTATACTTAGCGTGTGGCGCCAAGCTTTGGCATCTGGCGCCAATCGCGGCGTCTAACGCCAAGTAGCGCTGATTCCGTATTCTACCACGATTAAAACTGCTCCTAATTCGTGCATAAATATCCCCCTGCCCAGCCGATTCTTTTCATAATTTCAGCAAATAAAATAATTATTGGCCTTAGAAAAATAATATCATGTCTCTAGTCACCAAAACTTTTACCCAATACACCCATGAATGGTGTCGGTCTCTTAATGCCAAAGAAAGAAAAGAATTAGATTTGTTTCACTTGGGGGAATTTATGGTATCAAAGGGGTAGATCTTGACTTAGATTTCATTCATACCGCTCTAGAATATTGGAATGTTGATACTCATTGCTTTATAATAGGGTATGATGAAATTAGCCCTTTGCCGGAAGAATTTGGTGCTATTTTAGGTTTCCCTACAATAGACCTCATAGTAATCCCTAGAATAGATGCATATTATTACAAGGATTTTGAACGCTTCTTCAATTTAAAAGAAAGGGATCTATCAAAAAAAGTAGATGGCAACATAGTTAATTTGAAAGAATTTGCACGCCATTATTTTGATAAACCTCTTTCTGAATCTTTTCATATTTATAGAAGGGCTTTCTTATTTTGCATGCTTAATCAATTTTTTCTTAGTAGTGGTAAAAATAATGAGGGTCAATCAATTATAACCACCGTACTAGAACAAATTGAATCAGGGAGAAATCCAATGCCATTGATAGGTTGAGAGACTATGATTAGTCTTGATAAATTGAAAAGGAACCCAAAAGCACCTTTTCGAGGATCTCCAATTTTATTACAGGTAGAAAGATAATATTTTTAATTACAGAAATCAAAAAATATATTTTTGTATAGTAATAATAGTTTATTTGCATTGCAATTTTTTCACAGATGTGGCTAATGGAAAGGCTAGAATTAATTAGCCCTCCGGACAACATTGAGAAGTACACTCCAAATTTCTTCGTGAGGAGGAAGAAACGCTTCTAAAAAATGGGGCGCCATGAGTGGAGAAGGGTCTTCGAATCTCGCAATTTTGCTATCAAGTGGGTCATCCCGTGGTGGAAAATAGAAAGGATGGTTGGTGTTAACAAGCAACCTTTCTGCCGTCTTCCAAGTTTGTCTCGTATGACTTATTACTATCCCTGCAGGGTAAAAGGACAATACGGCTTGCTTCATAATATTCCTTTCGGAGATCTTCGTCCTCCCTACGAGTACCCTGTCTCCCAGGAAGTAGACAGATTTGATGCTTATTGGAGTACTAGACCTTTATGGGAAGTAATTACCCAAAAGGTTCCTCCTTCCTTGCCCAATGATGTGAAGAAGTGGTTACTGAGGAAACTTTCAAAGGACTTGAAGAAAGATCAGGGTAAAACTGATGTGAAGAATTGTCTAGGTGACAGGGTGATTCCTGCCAAGGAACTCTTAGGTGAAACAGTTGAATTCAAAACACCTACAATGCCTAGGAAGAAAAGTACTACAAAAGATAAGGGAAAAAGGAAAGCTGACACCACAGATAAAAAGGTTTGGGTAGAAAAGAAGCATGGAGTCTTAGCTGAAGGGGAAACTATCTACTCTAAGATTGGATGTAGGTCCTCTAAAGGATGCCTACTAGCTAAGGTTATGGATGAGGAGGAGGAAGCAGACAAAAATTGGAAAAGGGCTAGGAAAGAAAAGAAATATTAGGAGCATTGCTTAATTTCCAATTTTTAGACTTAGTTTATATTTTAATTTAAAGTTAATTTATTTCAGCTTTATTAAAATTCCATCAATAATGTAATTTTATTTTACTAATGAAATTTCAGCTTTTAATTAATTATTTACTTTAAATTTATTTTATTAAAGCAATGAAAACCGAAAAAAAAATTAATTTTCCAGAAATTCTTCGAGTACGAAAGTCGAAAATTTTCTGAAAAACACCGAAATATGCCCAGAATTTAGCTGTGAATTGGCGCCACTTTTATGTGACTGGCGCCGGCCACAGCAGTCTGGCGTCAGGCGACAGTGCCGTCGGCTGGCGCTGATGGTCGTTGGCTGGCACCAGAGTTTTCTCTACGACGCCGATATTTCGCCGATCTTCTGTCGAATTTTTAGTTAATTCTGGGACGCGAGAATGTCGAAAATAAAGTTGTCGCACCCGTAAAGGGTTGCCTACGTATCCTTTCTTAAGGAATCAAGCCAAACGTAGCTCTCTTGAGTATCCTACTCAAGTAATTGTGGGTAGTATTTCTTAAGTTGGTCAAGATTTGTCATGTTCGAGAATTCATTGCCATCCATATCAGTTAGTTTTGTTGCACCTCTTGAAAGGATTGTTTTGACAATGTAGGGTCCAGACCAATTAGGTCTAAATTTTCCCCTTGGATCTAAAACATTTTTCCTTAATGCTTTTAACACCAAGTCTCCTACTTTGATGTTTCTTGTCTTAACCTTCTTATTAAAATGCCTATCCATATGGGTTTGATAACATTGAGTGTGATGTAGAGCTTCTAGTCGCTTTTCATCGAGTAGAATCAATTCTTCATATCTTGCTCTAGTCCATTCAACTTCATCAAGTTTGCTCTCTAACGCGATGCGTAGAGATGGAATTTCTAGTTCGATAGGTTGTACGGCATCCATTCCGTATACTAAATAAAATGGCGTATTTCCTGTTGATGTACAGATTGATGTGCGGTAACACCATAATGCGAAGTGAAGTTTGTCAGACCAATCTTTATAATTTTCCGTCATTTTTTCGATGATAGTCTTTAAATTTTTATTAGCTGCCTCAACTGCTCCATTTTCTTGAGGTCTGTAAGGGGAAGAATGATGATGTTGAATGCCATATTTTTGAACAATTCTTCACATTCGGCTTGAAAGTGAGTTCCATTGTCACTTATCATTTCATGTGGGACTCCATATCGACAAATAATATTCCTCTCGATAAAGAGTGCTACATGTTTTGCAGTGAGTTTAGCGTATGATTGCGCTTCGACCCACTTTGTGAAGTAATCAATTGCTACTAGTATATATTCGTGGCCTCCTGTTCCTGGGGGAGTGATTTTGCCGATGATGTCAATTCCCCATGTAGAGAATGGCCATGGCGACATATAGATGTAGAGTAAGGATGGAGGAACATGTTGTAAATTGGCATAGATTTGGCACTTAGGGCATCTCTTTACATATTGATGGCAATCCCTATTCATTGTAGTCTAATAATATCCTTCTCGCATTATTTTTTGGACTAACATTTTTCCATTTATATGAGTGCCACAGATTCCTTCGTGGACTATTCTCATTTCTCTTTGTGCATCCTTTTTTCCTACACATAAGAGAGCTCGACCCTTAGGTACCCTTTTATGTAGCTCGTTGCCTATGAGTACATATTGGGAAGCCAAGAGTCTTAATGCTCGTTTTTCTCTTTTGTTAGCATGGGGAGGGTATTCTCCTTTGGTGACATAATTGAGTATATCCGTGTACCACGGTTCTTCTTCTTCTTCTTCTTCTTCTTCTTCTTCTTCTTCGTCTTGGACTACTTCGTCGTCTTCTATAGCCTGGATGTATGCTGGTTTGTGCCTTTTCTCTATAGTTAGAGGCATTTGCTCGATTTCTGTGGGAATCCTAACCATTGAGGCTAGTCTTGCCAAGGCATCAACAAATTGATTTTCTTCCCTAGGTAGATATGTGTATTCTACCTTTTGTAACTGATCGGTGAGAGTTTCCAGATAGGTTTGGTAAGGGGCTAGACTTTCGCTCCTTACTTTAACCTTTTTAATATTTGATTGATAATTAAAGAAGAGTCTCCGAATATCCTTAACTTTTTTACTCCCAATGCCAAAGTTGTTTCAAGGCCTACCACGCATGCTTCATATTCAGCAGCATTGTTGGTAACGTAAAAATCAAGCTTTATGGAGATTGGAACATGCTCTTCTTTAGGTGATACTAGTAGTACTCCAACGCCACATCCCTTTTGGTTTGTGGCTCCGTTGAAGTATAAGGTCCAGGTATCATCTTCAGTGAACATTAAGTCTTCATCAAGAAATTCATTGTCTTGTATTGGCGTCGAGTCTTCTATTGGGAAGTCTGCTAGAAAGTCTGACACCACGGATCCTTTGATAGCTTTTTGTGGCTTAAACCTTACATCAAACTGGGCTAGATTGACTATCCATCTCGATATGCGTCCATTGAGTGTAGATTTCTCATATAGACACTTAAGTGGATCTAATCAGGAGACTACGAAGACGGTATGCACTAGCATGTAATGTCTTAACTTGGTTGTGGCCCACACCAAGGCGAGGCACAACTTCTCGAGTGGTGTATAGCGTGCTTCGTATTCGAGCATCTTCTTGCTTAGATAGTAGATTGCGTTTTCTTTGCCTTCTACTTCTTGTGCTAGCATGGCTCCCATTGTCTCTTTGGTAACCGTCAAATATAACCTAAGAGGTATTCCGGGAAGTGCTGGTGCTAATACGGGAGGATTTTCAAGATAAGATTTGATCTTTTCAAAGGCTTTTTGACACTCATCATCCCATATCACTGGTACATTCTTCTTGAGCTTTTTGAAGATTGGTTCACATATTGTTTTCAATTTTGATATGAACCTACTGATGTATTGCAACCGGCCAATAAATCCTCGAATCTGTTTCTCAGTCTTGGGCGGTGGCATTGACATGATTACTTTGATCTTGGTTGGGTCTATCTCTATTCCTCGAGAGCTTATGACATAACCCAAAATCTTGCCTGAGGTAACTCCAAAAGCACACTTAGATGGATTCAACCTCATATTATATTTTCTTAGCCTTTCGAAAAGTTTCCTTAAGGCTACTTGATGGCCTGGACGGTCTTTTGATTTCACAATCATGTCATCGACGTATACCTCGACTTCTTTATGCATCATGTCATGGAGTAAGGCAGTTACGGCACGTTGGTAAGTAGCACCCGTGTTTTTCAACCCGAATGGCATTATCGTGTAGCACTAAGTGCCCCATGGTGTTATGAAAGTTGTTTTCTCCATGTCTTCTTCTTCCATAAGAATCTGGTTGTAACCTGCGTACCCATCCATGAACGAGAGGAGCGCGTGATCTATCTACCAGAATATCGATGTGTGGCAAAGGGAAGTCGTCCTTTGGACTTGCCTTATTTAGATCTCGATAGTCGACACACATTCTTACCCTTCCGTCTTTCTTCGGGACTGGGACGACATTGGCGACCCATTCGGGGTATTTGGATACCTTGATGAAACCTGCTATTATTTGTTTTTGGACTTCTTCTTTTATTTTAAGAGCTACGTCGGGTTTCATTCGACTTAACTTTTGTTTTACGGGTTTCATTCCTGGAATTAGTGGTATAGTGTGTTGAGCTATTTCTCTATTAATGCCTAGCATATCCTCGTATGACCAAGCAAATACATCGATAAATTCTTTAAGTAAGTTAATTAAATCGGTTCTTTCTTGTTCATTTAATGTTAATCCGATTTTAACTTCTCTTTTATTGGTTGAATCATTTGAGATATCAACTGTTTCATTTTCTTCAATTACCGGTGTTTTCTTTTCCAGTGTTTCCATTGCTTTAATAAGTTCTTTGTCTTTTTCATAGTTAGTTAAGCAATGCTCGTCATCTTTGGTTAGAGAAGAACACAAGAAATAAGGAGAAGGAGAAATATTATTATACTCTGAGATCATTACATCAAAGAGTGATATGTCCTCAGGGACTTGATCAATAACTATTCTAGGAGAAGAGATGGAAAGGGAAGGTGCTACTACTAAAGACCTAGAAGACTTTATAGGGAGGGACTCCGACTCAGACTCTAACTCAGACGACTCTTCAAACATTGGTCCTTGCCCTGTTGTGATGGATATTTTTCCTCCGCTTGGTGTAGTCACCTTGATAGTCTTGCGCCACCCTTGTAGTGATCCTTCAGCTGGAGTGATTAGCTTCGAGGGATCAAAGCTTTCGCTTTGTAGGATTGTCTGAATGAGCGAGGAGTTGTCTTCTCTATAAGTTGGCTCATTCTTTTCTCGCCCAAATAGTAATCCCATGACGTTAAAGTCAAAGCATGGGGGTGCTTTCTCCTTGTGGACAGGAGTTGGGATTTCATCTGTGAAATAACAATCCAAGAAAATCTCAAATCCCGGTTACCTTATGCCGTTTACAACAAATGGCTCGGGAAATTAATGGCATGGATAGTCCTCTCCTTCTTTTATAATTGACCATTAAGTGTAAGAGGGTACTGTTCCATTGGGATTGCTTTCTTTTGAATGCGAGCGTCTCTACGTGCCTTTGACTTTTCCTGGGATCGCTTGAGATCTTTCCGAGTCGGTTCGAAACCAAGTCCGAAAGTGTCTAACTTAGGGAGGCCAGGTGACTCCAGTGACTTTGCTATTCCTTTCTTCTTTCCTAGGGTCGTCCTAGGGAAATGTCCTTGTTTTTTCAGCATAGCATTTACAACCATGTTGGAATGGGGGTCATGGAAAAGTGGGGTCCTTTCATCCTCCTAGATTAAGGAGACTTCTTCGTTAAAGCCCCATAAGTCTTCATCATCCTCGTCGTGCTCCACATTAATGATTGGATTTTCTATAGACTTGATCCTCATAGGGGAAGCATCTATGGTGATAAGAATTCCCCCAACTATAGCTTTTACTTGTTGGTGGAGAGATGAGGGGACGACCTTTACGTCATGAAGCCAAGGGCGCCCCAACAGTAAATTGAACGAAGCTTTAATGTCTACAACTTGGAAAGTAGTAGCATGTTCTATTGCTCCCGCCGTCACGTTCAGGGTAATTTTACCAAGAGCTTGACGTCGAGTGTTGTCGTAGGCCCTTATTCCTTGTGTAGACGGAGTTAAATCTTCATCCCTTATGCCTAGCATCCTCGCAGTTCTAAGTGGACAGACGTTGATGGCCGATCCATTGTCTACAAGAGTTATAGGAACATTCATTCTCTTGCAAACTAATGTGAGGTTTAATGCCTTGTAATGTTTGTCACCTTTTGGAAGTAAATCCTTGTCGGAAAAGGTGATCAAATTAATTGGACTAGGAAGATCACTTGTGAGGAAGTTGGCTAACCCCTCAGGAGTAGTGTCAGAATCTATCCCTATTTTGTCCAAGGCATTCATTACAGCCAACCTATGTTCTCGAGATGCCGCCAAAAGTTTCCATACGTTCATCTCAACTTTTGTCTTCTTAAACTGCTTGACGATATCATTGTCTTCAATGATAGGTATGGGAACTTGTTGTGTGGTCGGCATAGGTTGTGTTGAAACGGGAGGTTGTATTCTCCCGGATCTTGTGAGGACGTCTATCGATGAGTCTTCTTCAGCCCAAAAGTCATCCATGGCGTACGACACAGAAGGTGGAGATCCTACTATGTCTTTTAAATAGACGTCTTCTTCATCACTGTCCCAAACTCCATTAATGGTTGCATCGTCTTCTTGTGGAACTTGGACTAGTTTCTTTTCATCAATCATTTTCTAAACTAAATCCTTGAATTTGAAACAGTTTTCGATAGTGTGACCCCCTGATTGATGATACTGACAGCAATACCTATCTGTCCTTTTTAATGATTCGAATGGTCTTGGTTCGACGGGTTTGATCTCGCCACTCTCGGAGAGCATTTCGAACATTTGTACATATGGGATCCCAATTGGAGTGTAGATTCTATTACTCTTCTTGGGTTTTTCAGTGACTTGTAAAGGAAAACGCTTTGCCTCATAAGTCGTTCCCATGGGTGTGAATTCTCTCTTAGGTACATCTTTCAGGAGTGGAACCTCGTCATATTTCTTTTGAACTTCTTTTATGGCTTTGAGAGTTTCACGTAGCAAACGCGACCCTTCAATCATAGACAGTGTGAGCGATTGTATATCTTCTTTACTTGCCGGTTTTGGAAGACTATCCATGGCATCGAAGAATATCTTCTCGTCTTCTTCAATGGCATGGATTTCTTTGACAGGTTTAATGAGAGACGAGGGGTAAACCTCGTTTTCCTCATCAGAGATAGCCAAGGCATGAGCGAGAGGTGCATTATCGATGCTTGTCTTCTTACTGGCAGGGGGCAATGGCAGCTTGTTGTTATCGATTAAGTCTTGGATAGCTTCCTTAAGCTTCTAACAGTTTTCGGTGAGATGGCCCCTACCTTGGTGATACTTATAGTGTGCAATGGGGTTCCAATTAGCCGACCTCTTTTCGATTGATGGGTATCCAAATGGTCCAATAGGAGTTATAAGACCTTTTGCATTTAATCGATCTAATGCGGTGTCATAACTCATGCCAATAGGAGTAAAGTTTCTCCTAAATGGTTTCTTTTGTCCTTGAGTGTTCATAGCAAGGACTTCTCCTAAATTAAAAGTGCTAAAGTTGTTTGAGTGGGTGGTTTTGGAAGAAGAAGGATTGTCGTTCTTCTTTCCTTTCCAGCCACTGTTAGAGTTATTGTTCGCAGCTTTTAACTTAGCCAGGGCATCTTCAATATTGATCCCAATGTTGTAGACGGCCTTGAAAGTATGGAGATTATTTTGGTACTTGAGATGCTTGGAATATTTTTCTTGAAGGTTCTTGATGAACAACCTTACAGACTCTTTTTCACTTGGCACCTCAATCATCTTAGCTGAGGTTTCTCTCCATTGTTAAAGAAAGAGGTGAAGCCTTCGTTCTCTTTCTGCTTGAGGATTTCAAGTTCCCTATGGTCAGTCTCAACTTGAATGTTGCACTTGTATCTATCTACGAAAGCGTTTGCTATGGACTCCCAGGTAGAGGTCTTTTCTTTCTCAAGAGAAAAGAACCATTGTTGGCAAACGGTCTCGAGAGATAGTGAGAACAGAGAGGGGAAAACCTTCTTATCGATACCCTTAATACTCATTAGATGAAAATAAGGATTATCAGTTGCTCTAAATTTCGAGATGTTGTTGGCATTGAACTTCTGCGGAAGAAGATCTTTGTCCACCGAAACCCCTTGAAACTTGTAGTCACTAGACAACTTGCTTAGACTCTCTTCCATGAGGTCCATCTGTTGTTGTTTCACGGGATCATCAATCTTAAGTGTGAGGAGCTTCAGTGTTTCAGTCACGGTAACCAGTTGGTTTCTAAGCTCATTGACTTCTTCTTGTGTTGCCATTATGGTCTTAGCTTTCCTCTTGCAAGCTATGGGTTTGTCGAAAAGTTGGACTTGTACGAAGAGGTTGTCTTTGATTAACCGTCCTTCCTTTCTTGACCACGCGCAGTAATTTAAACCATTTTGCGTTTTAATTACTTGACTCAAATCGACTTGACTTTACGGTTTTTTAAAGAGGAAAAAAAATAAAAAATGGGTGCATATTTTTTAGGCAAAAATAATGTACATATTTTTAGGGAACTAAGTATAGTTTTTAAATTGGAGTCTTAATATCCGACTTACCCCCCTAAAAAAATGACGGAAAAAACGCGCATGCAATACTCCCTTAGACATGGTCAAAGTGTGAGTGTTGGTGTGTGCGTTGAGTGTAAGTGACATGTTTGGACTCTTGTTTAAGACCATGGGACTTAGTGCCTAAACTCGATGAATGACTCAACCAAGTACTATAGACAACAAAAATTAACCGAATTAATTAGCAAACTAGTTAATTAGACACTAGGTGATGACCCGACCAATAATCCGAAATGTCGACAAAACGACAGGACTGGCGTCGCACTGTGTAGCGTAGCGCCAGACGACAGAGCTGTCGCCAGGCGCCACACTCCACAGAGTGGCGCTACAATCCAGACTTTGGCGCCAATGCTGGAGCTTCAATCTGGGACTGTTTTCGGTGTTATTAATCAACAGGGGTATGTCTAAAGTCGTACTAGGTCAATTCTGATTAAAATATTAGACTTTATTGACACAAATTAATTAATTAGGCAAAGTTCCTTAAGTCATTAATTTATTTAATCACAACACAAGTCAAACAAACGGTTAAGAAAACATATAATATATGCACAACAAATAATGCACAATTAGTCAAGTAGGCACAATATGATGCAATGAGTTTGCAACCTAACCATGGCTCTAGTTCTCTAAAGTTCGGGATATGGTTTAGTCAAAGAAAGTCCATGGTTAATTGTCCGGATGCACCGCGCGGAAGCCTAACCGTGAAGGGTTGGCGCGAGTGGATGGGACACCGCGAGTTTTAGAAAAAAATCACTTCCATGGTTTGGTGAATTCAACAATCTCGGATGTACCCTTTGTTGCTCAGAGCGTTTAATCAGGTAGATGGAGCATGAATTCCCAGAGGGTTATGTCCATATGTAGAACACATATGGGTTTCGGAAAAGTGAGAAAAAATTCAATCAGGAAGTAGGATCGAGCAAACAATACGAAAAACTGGTCGAAATTAGAACGCATATTTCTTGTTCGGTATTGAAAGAATTTGGCGCCGGCAAACAAAGCTTGGCGCCAGGTTTTAGCTGTAGCGCCTGGCGCCAATGCTGGCGTCTGGCGCCAGGTTTTAGCTATAGCGCCTGGGGCCAATGCTGGCGTCTGGCGCTACGACTAAAATGCTGGCGCCAAGCTCTGGCCCCTGGCGCTAATTCCTACATGCCTCAGTAGCTTTCTGTGCTCGATAAATTTTCCAGTTTCGCGCAGTGTTATTTCGGTCCTAGTTGTGAAAGATATTTCTCAAATTTCCTACGTGTAAAATCCTATGTTTTTAACTCATTACGGATGGTCTTTCCAATGAGATCTTTTTTATGCATATGACAATAATGTTAATCAAAATTACGCACATGAAATACTTAGAATGTTTCGAGTATCATCCACTCATTCTAAATCATTGCCAAAACAAATTCAGGAATTAAAATAGAAATCCTCCCCAGTTGAGTTGCCAAAAACTTTAGGGAATATTTTCAAGCGTTAATCCCCTAGCTTGAACCCCACTGTGATCATACAATAAAGTACGGCGGCGTCCAAAAGGGAAAAAGATAGAGCAAAAGAGTCGCCAACAAGTTTTAGGAACTTGTAAACCGTTCACAGGGTGAAGGTTACACCCCTTAATGATCCAAGAGATCGTCAACTCCATAAGGTCTTTAACCAAATAAGGGTTCGGGGATGAAGGTACAGATCCAACCTAAAATAGATTGAACCTGCCCTAATAATAGGCCTCTACTTTATTCTTATCGTATTCATGTGCGCTTTTTGACTAACATACAATCAATAGGATTAACTCTAAACCTGTTTATCTATGTTGGTTGAATATAATGCACAAATAAATCTATTATTGGCGATCACTTGAATTATATCATATTTAACCTAACAAGATTATTGAATATCTTATTAAGCGTGATTACAAGTACCAATTCCCTTTAAACATGCATAAAAGGCGTGATCAAGCAATAACAATAAATATCAAGCAACATAATAATAAAAATAATAAAAATAATCATAACAATCATAATTATAAAGTATAATCATAATTATAATCAAAACAATAATCATCATAATAACAATCATATTAATCATAATAATAATCATATTAAAGCATAGCAAGATCCTAGACATGATACTAACAAGATTAATAACAAACGCTAGCATGTCACTAAGCAATAAAAATCAAACCTTTAACCCTAACATGATACTAACATGAATATTAGAAAGGAAAATAGAAAGCATCGCAGGAATCATAATAAGCATATTTGATATTATAACCTTTTCCCTAAACATGATACTAGGAATCATAATAACAACCTAGACATGATTTCTATATCATAATATCAATAAAAAAAAACCATTAAAGTACTTATTTTGATGCCTCGTACCTCTTTCTAATAACAAAATACACACGTTAGTAACTTCAAGGAAAATAATAATCAAAAAAATTAAATTAAATAATGGAAAGAGAGATTTGGGACCAAACCCTCAGAAATTAAACCTTTCACGTCTAGGGCGAAGACAACTTCGAATATGGCTAGGTGTATCTAGATCTAATGAATGGGAATTTTTATATGTGAGAAAAGCTAGTTTAGAAAAGAAAGAGAGAGAATAATCAAGAGAATCTTGATGAGAGTTGTTGAATGATTATTGATGAGAATGAGAGAGAATTGATGATTGTGAATGAAAACTGGTTGTAGGTGAATGAAAACGGAGTTTTTACGACGTTATTTATAAAGAAAATCAGCCAAAAAGATAAAATATCAAAAACAGAGTTTGGCGCACATGAAACAAGGTTGGCGCCAACGCTGGCTATTGGCGCCAGACGTTGACCCTGACGCCAGGCGCTACAGCTGGTGTTTGGCGCTGACCTGGAAATTCACGCGATTTCTTAAAATCAAATAAAAATTTCCGTACAGGAGGATAAAATCGTATTTCCCTCAAAAATGCTCTTTGATTTTAATTAAAACTCTAAAAAGTCAACAAAAGTCAATTTATCAATGCTAATTGAATTAGGAATAAAAAGAACCTTCTAGAAGAATCTAGAAGACTAAAACCATTCCTAATTGCATTAGGAATGATAAATCTATATTAGGCCCTCCCCTAGATCATTGGGCCGCATATAAGGCTCAAAACGGGCCCAGTTTAGTAAATTGGTCATAACTTCCTCAATATTCATCGGAATTGGGCTTATAATATATCGTTGGAAAGCTCTTGTCAATCCCCATCCGAATACACTGCTATTGGAACCATATCACGGACCAACCAAACTGGATTTGGCTGTTTTTTTTAAAATAAGTTTTCAAAAACAGAGAGAAGAGAAAAGAAATTAAAATTATCCGCAACATTAAACTTTCCACACTTTCACTTCATTCGATTATGATTCGACGTGAAAGGTACTCATCACCGGGTTTGGTTTTGGGGAGACACAAATGGGTTTCTATAGTTGGTTTATATCCTAATCCAAAGGAGAAGCTTTTCTTTGGGATAGGAAGTAAGAGAGATTTCTTCATTCCTATTCCCAAAGGCATCCCAGGAAAGTAACTACTCTTGAGTAAGATGTTGTTTACTATCAGAGTAGAATATGGATCAAGCTTGAATGGTTCTTCAAAGTCTTCTTCCATTTCAATTGTGAAGTTTGGCTCCACGGCGAATCCCCACATGTCCTCTTCATCATTATCATGGGTCATTTCTAAGAGTTATTGATCATTTATAGCTATTTTGAGTGGAGAAGCATGTATAGTCATAGGAAGCCCTTGATAGTTCAACCTAATCATTTGATGAAGTGAGGATGGTATTGCACCAAGCTCATGTATCCAAGGACGTCCAAGTAAAAGGTTGAATATAGGTTTATGTCCATATCATGGAATTCAACCATCTTTTGAATTGGGCCTGTGGTAATTGGTAGCTTAACAGTTCCACACACCGATCTTCTCAAATTGTCATAGGCCTAATGCTTTGTGTTGTTGATTGAAAATCTTTTTCTTGATTTAGGCCTAAGTATTTTGCCGTTCGTAATGGGCATACGTTTACAGCTGACCCATTGTCTACCAAAGTTAGAGGGATATTGTATCCCTTGCATCCCACAATTAAGTATAATGCATTGTTGTGGGTAATGTCTTTTGAAGGCAAATCATCATTAGTGAAAATGATTGACTTGTCGGATTTCTCGCTAGTAAGCAAGCTAACGAGATCCTAAGGGGTTGTGTCTGTGCTTACAGACTAAGCCGTTAGAGCGTTCATGAGAGAATTCCTATGTTCTTTAGAAGTACTTAGGAGTTCCCAAATGCCAACATTCGCCTTGGATTGGCGAACTTGTTTGACCAATGGATCTTCCACCTCAAGTAAAGGTGGTATTGGATTTGTACTTGACCTTGAGTTTGATTTTGTGTGGTCGAAGATCCATTTAGTGGTGGTGCTTGGTAGACTCGCCCAGAACGAGTTAAATGATCTATCTCATTTGGTTTAGTTGTAGGACTCATAAACCAAATTTCTTCTAGAGGCTTTGGATATGCCTCGATTTCAAGATGTTCCATGAGTTGTGCTTGATGTCATTGTTCATCCAAGGAGAGATTTGATAAATCTTGCGATTTCCCCAAGAAATGATCCCAATTAAGCGCTCCATTTGTTTCATTTTGTAAACAAGATGAAGGTGGGACGGCGGCATACTTAGAGACATATAAGTCTTGAAATTCGTCATCCCATAGTCCACATACTTCATTATTTGCCCCTATGAGTATTGTGGATAGAGGTTCTCCTATAGGTGTGATATAATCCAAAGGATTGAACATATCACTTCCATATGGTCCTCATTGATGTGAAACACCCCTAAGGGGGATGCATTATCGTTAGGTTTAGGCGTGGAAATTCTCCCATCGTCTACTAAATCTTGTATTTTGTGTTTTAAAACATAGCAACGTTCAGTATCATGTCCAACGCCTCTATGATAAGCACAATAAGCATTACCATTCCATTGAGGAACTCTTCTTTCTGGTGGAGTGGGTGGTGTTGGCCCTGTTGGCGCAAGTAAGCCTTTTTCATTTAATTTTTCTAACAATTCTTTATAGCTTGCAGGAAATGGAGTAAATTTTCTTTCTTTTGTCCATCTTTTTCTACGATCATCATGTCGACTTGTGTTATTGTATTGCGTGGAAGTCGCAAATACGTCAATAAAGGATGATGCATTATCATTACCCTTCTTGTAGTTATTCTTAGGTTGATGATGATGATGAGGTTTGTTTGCTTTTTCTTTAGCAAGATCATCTTCAATCCTAGTAGCCACATAATAGACCTTTTGAAAAGTGTCTAAACTAAGGTAACGTAGATGTTTGTTGTACTTTTCATGACAGTTGTCAATGAATTTTTATACTAACTCGAGTTCAGGTGGCCTTTGGGCAAGGTGGGCCGCCTTTTCTTGCCATCTACCATAGAAAGCAAGGAAATCTTCATCGTCGCCTTGCTTAAGCATCTCGAGTTTACGTAAAGTTGACTTGAACTCTACGTTACTCTCATATTGGGTAATGAAAGCCGAAACTACATCTTCCCACGTTGCTTTGAATTTTGGATCTAGCCCATAGTACCACTCTCTCGCGGTTGGGTCTAGAGATAAAGGTAAAGTCAAAGCATAAAGCTTAGGATTAACTCCCTTTAATGCCATGGTGCCAGTAAAACACATTAAATGATTTTGTGGATTATTGGTCACTTTAAATATTGGCAAGTCCGTAGCTACGAACTTTTCCAGTAAAGCAAGTCCTGGGGGAGAAGCAAACTTTTCTGCGTCAAAGTACTTGTTCCCCATCGTAGAACGAAGAACTAGCTTCTCCAACGAATTTTCTTTGATGGATAATTGTTCCATCTTTTCTTGCAAGGCTAAGGTTTCAGCATTTTTTCTTTCAGCCTTATCTATTTTCTTAATTCTTCTCTCCTCGGCTTCTTGAGCCTTTTCCTCTCTCATATGAAGAATCTCTTGTTGAAGTTCTTCGATGGTTGGCATTGTTGTTGGACTAGGATTATTTGTCGAAGAAAAGTGGTTTGAAAGGGGTTGATCTTTGGGTGGTAAACGTAGAATGCGAGTGCCCAGGGGTCCTCTTTCCCAAGCTTGGAAACCGGCCCTAAAGGAGTACGAAAGGATAAGTAAATCAATACGCTTGTTTAAAAAGGGAGAAAAAAAAAGACGCAAAATATATTCAAACGGATAACATCACCCTTAACAATTCTTCAATGAAGATATTATTTGGATGAGTCAATTTTTTTTTGAGAAATCAAAATTGATTCGTCCAGTGGGCGCGCACAAGTGACTCAGTTGCGCGCGGCTGTCACGCGCAACGGAATCTCTTGTGCTGGGAGGGATCGCGCAACTCACTGAGTTGCGCGCGCCACCTGCTCGTAGAATTTTTTTTTTCGAGCATTTTTTTTATTTGATTTTTTTATGCTATCCTTTGAATATGACGCTAAATCACGAAGAGACAACATCGTAATTGGGAACCTAGACCAAACTAAAAGAGAAAAATAAGACTATCCTAACACGTTGCATATAGTCACACAATCACATAAGCATGACATAAGTCAAGATTCACGCAATGTCATTTTAAGGTCAAAAAAGGCTTGGGTGTCCAAAGGTACCATATCTTAAGAAACGACGCACAAATCAATCACTCAACGTGTTGACTCATGGCATCGCCCTCCCAACATTTTGTTGGCGATATGGGTGGGATGATTGTTATTGACTTCGGGATAGAAGCCTAGTGTTGGTGACCCCTAGTCAATGAGCCAATTCCCAATGGTTTAAGTGTGCTATGTTATGCATGATGCAATGTTGCTTGTTTGGTTTTTACTCTTGTGCAAAAGGAAGATATTATGTGTTCAAGTCCTGCTCTCTAACTAGAGATTATCTAAGTTAATTCTCGTTACGACCCATAGGCAACCTAGTGTTGGAAACCATGGACCATAACTACGAATTAATCATGTAACCTCTAAGTCCCCAGTGGAGTCGCCACTGTAAGGAGGGTGATCCCATCGTAAGGGATACTCTCCTTAAATGCCCATGGCCACTTAAAAGCCTAGGACTTTACACTTGTTAGGGTGTAGTAGGATTTGATTTCCTGACTGTTTGGGGGGACCTTGAATTAGAATTGATTCTATCATTACGCTTTTTTGTAAGAAACAAGTAGGAGTCGCCAATGAGTTTTAGGAAAAACTCATAAACCTCGTTCATGCCTTTCTTTCATGTGGAGTTCATGGAATAATTAGCACAAATCATAATTTTACACATGCCCAAATTGGTCTATAAACCATAAATGAGTTCGGGAGCAAGGGTACTAAAATAACGTTCCTTTTAGAGGGGGAATCGTTATCCTAGCCCTAGTGTGGCCTCTACTAGCTCTTCCTTTTTTACAATTTCATCACCAAACAATATATGCAACGCGATACCTACAACTATGTTAGTTGATTTTATTTACAAGCATTAATTCACGTAGGAATTACATCGTAATGTCGTTATTCTTATTTAATCAAATTCGTGAAAAGGACAAGAAAATAAACAATATTCGCCTTGGTTTAAGTGATCAATCAACAATTATTTAATTCAATTCTAATCTTTATTTAACGCAAGATACTATGTGGAATTGATTAATTAATTATTTTAAAGGTGATCAAACAACATTAATTAATTAATTAAGGTTCCTTTAAACAAGAAAATAAATGTGATTTAACTAAGTGCTCGGGAATTTACCACTTCTCTTTGCTAGATCTCCGTTTAGAACACTTATGGACTCCTTCTTGTTGGGGAACCTCCACCTTAGTAACAAGATATAAAAAGGGTGAGTGTTTAGGACAAGAAGGGCTAGGTTGCACAAGTTCACAAGTATTTTGCCAGAGTATTAGGTTATTTTCTTTCTGTTTAAGCCTCGGTTTAAGCTCGTATTTATAGGGAATGATTAGGTTTAGGGTTTCGAGCATTCTTCCGCAGCAGGTGTCGCGCGGAACAGGATGAGTTGCGCGCGGTATCCCAGCGCAAGTGATTGAGTTGCGCTGCTATGGGCAGCGCAACTAATTGTCTTGCGCGTGGCTTTATGGTAAGATTCGATTTTATATTTTCCGTATAATTCTAAATCTTCCGCAGCACAACTCCGGAGGTTGCGCTGGGTGTCGCGCGCAACCGAATTAGTTGCGTGCGGCAGGCCAGCGTGACTGTTTGAGATGCGCACGACTTTTTCTGCGGCAACACTAAGATTTAACCTTGGCGCCCCTAAACCCTTCATTATTAGGTTTTAAGCACGGGCTTAAGCCTAATTATGATCGGTTTTAGTTAATTGGACCTTTGTTTTGGCTTTTACTTTTAATATGGGCTAGTCTTTTGTGTTTTGTGGCTTAACCAGTTATCCATAAGCATTCTTCACTTTAATCCAACACGAAGATGGTTTTATTTATCATCATTGCACTTCCTGTCGGGTCAGGAGGCCAAAAGTAGATGTCTACAATAATAAATCTTAAAGATTGTATCTTTGTGGAGTTTTGATGAAGTTTTAATGGGTTTTTAATTTAATTATAACGCTGGAGTTTGCCCAAAGTACTACTTTTGATGGTTTTAATGAAAGGGTTTAATTACCTATTAAAAAAAGGTTAATTAGGAGTTGTTAAATAATTTTCAAATTATTATAAGTTGATTAAAGTTAGATTAAGTTGCTGGAAATTGTGTATAAAGGGTAATTAATATAGTATTTTTGTCCCTTTATGTAGGAGCTGAGACTTGGTTCGGGAATTGTTGTAGTGTACTCATCGGCTATTTTAAGAACTTATTTGAGGTATGTACGCGTACTCAGAAATTTATTAAGTGTGTAGAAACATGCTAGGATTTAGTTATTGATTCTAAGTTAGTTTCATGCTAGGAATTGGTGGAATGGTTGAATTGAAATGAGATTGGTGATTTGAATTGGATTGATCGAATTGAGAATGGTTTTGGTGAATTATTTGTGAAGCATGATTGGTTGAAATAAATTATTTATTAGTATTGGTGATATTGGAATATTGTCATTGAACCATTTTTTATTACTGGCACGTTTAAAGGTTTATTAATTAAACTAAATATTTAATTTGGTTTGGAATATTGAAAAGGAATTTTATTATGGTTCATATAATTTTTATTGATGCTTAAAACATGAGGAAAAAGTCATTTAAGTGTATTTGCATGCGAGGATTAAATTATATTTTGGTGCCTTAGTGTACTTAAGGTGTTTTTAACACCGAGGGATAGGAATTTTGGCGCATTATGCGTTTAAGGTGTCTTTGACACCGAGGTAGATTAAAAAGGAGTTCAACACTAAATATTATGTGGTCACTAATTATGCAAGAATTAAATTGGTATGTTTGATAATTTGAGTAATCATTATGATTGATTGTATTATGGATTGAGAGTCATCACTAAGTCTAAAAATATGTAAATAACGTAAAGTGAAAGAGATTACACACTAAAACTCTTGGAACGTATATACCTTGAGTATGAACATGTGGGGGGAGTTATGGGGTTTTATATTTAACCATAACTTCTACTGGAGTATAGGACGTTGTACATTCCTTTTTTTATGCGTAGGAATTCCGCCACTTACGAGTGGTTCTTTTATACAGGCATAGTTAGCTCCCGTGTTAGTACCCCTTTTATTGGGGCAAGTTAGGGGGGAAACCCGTTCGATGCGTAATCAAGCCAAATAAATAAATTAGTTATTTATTTAAGGGTCATGTCGTATGTTGTATGCTTGTAATCAGGTGCAACAAGGTAAGTTGTGTGATGATAGGGTTAAAGCATGTTAGTGTATTTTATTTACGCTTATGTACTCAGCATGTTAGTGTGTCTGTATGTTTGTTTGGCTTTGTCTTTACTTTGGCCATACGACGATCTATTTCTAATGGCGAGTAAAGGGGACAAGTAGAGAGGAGCTTTTCCGGTGATGAAGCATATTCATGATAGGGCATGAGCGAAGAGCGAATCATGCTTAGTTTCCATAAGATTACGATGTGATTTATCGCTTTAGTTATTTTATATTGCACTTGTGAGACTGAAGCAAAGGGTTTTTAAGTTTGTTTGGTTTTAATAAGGGCCTACAATGATTCCAGGTTGTAGGTTGACTTCGTTTGACTTTGGTTTGACCTTACTTTCATTTTAGTCGACTTTATAGTTGGCTTGTTTTGAATGCGTTTAAAGATAGTCTTCCGCTGTGCGTTTTTGATAATTGCCTTATCCGTTTTCACGGTGGCGATAATGTCTTAGATTTTCCTATTTTGAGTTTTAAAAAAGAGCAAAACAGGTATTTTAAAGGAACAGAATTTCTAGGGTGTTACAAGTGTATACCATCCGAACCCACTTGCCTTTAGGGTTCGGCTGAGGTAGTGCATATGGGCGAACGCCAAAGCTTGGCTCTACCTCGAGCATTTCATAAGCGGCAATATACCCCTAGATGTTAACCCAAGAATTTGGGGCAAGTTGCCAGACACCCAATTGGTATCTGTCCAAGATCCTCTCCACGGCCTAATGGAGAGGGAATCTGAGACCAGCCTAGATGGCCGCTTCACACCAGCCAAAACATTTGTCCCCGTATCTTGACCCCTCAGGCCAGACTACAATGTCCACAAAATCAGGGACACTAAGAATTATTCCATGTCCCATAACATGGTCAGCCTAGAACTTCCCCTCCTTGTCCTTCATGGCTTTTTGCCTCCCAACAAGGACATGGTGGAAGTGACGGCATACTGCTCGTGGCGTCGGGCCGAGTCATCAGACCACATGATCCTCGCCCATTTCAACAGAGAGACAGTCTCTTGCTGCCTCTAGCCGAGAGTGCCTCTCCTCAAAGTCATCGAAGGCTCTGCTAGAGATAGACAGTACGCGGCCCGGAAGCACCGTCACAGTTCTCGGACTCTGTGTCCAAATCAGGGGCCTGATGGCTAGGGCCAGCAGTGTCCTCCCCCAAATCCTCATCCAAAGCCAAATCAATCCGCTTGGAGAAGTTTTGTTGTATCTCATTCCCAGACTCCTCCAAAATTGAAGAACCAGGGGCATTGGGAGGACTAGGCAGATGGTAGGAAACCTCACTTACATGCACCATAAAGGAACCGTCGAAATTTTCAACTTTGTCCATTCTCTTCTTTCTGGACATTGTGTCCTTTATAAACAGAAAGTCGGTTGGATTCGGAGAAGTTTGCAAAGGAGAGTCTAAGAATGGGCAGTCAACACTTCTAATTCTAGATTCAGCAGTCCCCGATGACCGGCTGATTGCTAACCTAGGTCGTGCCGTGCTCATTTGGGAAACCATTTTAAAAGGGAAAAAAGAGAACTAAAATAAAAAGAAAGGAAAACAGACGATTACCTTACAAGTGAAGGTACGAGTGCATGTTGAAGAGGCTTGGACGTCTGCTAAAGAGGCGACTAGGTCACGTACGGCGGATACTTTCACAGAAAATGACAAATTTTCGAAGTGAAAGATTCTCTCTCAAAGATTTTTGTGAACGTGCGAAAATGAGGGGGTGTCAAAGGCTATTTATAGAAAGGTGAAAACCTGGGGTAAAACCCTAATTTTTACCCAGACAAACAATAAAAGCATGCGCCAATGCATGCGTGACACATGTCACACGGCCCACGTGGCATGCCACGTCCTCCCTATGAGGGGAAAATGATTTGGGTATTTCTACCCCACTACGTGGATCTATACGAGCCTGACATGTGTTACCCCAGGAAAGCCCAAAGTGGACCAACTAGGGCATGATGCGTGGTAGGCGGAGATTTGAAGGGGAAACGGCAGCCTTGGTCTAAATCTTTATAGGCCGAAAAATGGCACAGCCTAATCACTCCTATGTTTCTGTAACATAGGATAGGGGCACACATTTCTAGGACCCTATAAATAGAGAGATTCCCCCAATTATTAGGGAACCTTACAATCATTACGTCATTTATTATTCTCGAAAACAGAGAAAACACCTGATCTAAGAATCCGAGAAGATATTTACTTTCCGTACGTTTTACTCCGATCCCATACTAAGTTAACCGACGGAGGCGGGCCTCCGAACATCCGGAGTTCCGTTGTTTTGCAGGTACAGGCGGCTTAGATCCAGTCTGTGAGTTATAACTCTCCTAAGGGACACAAAAAACCCTAAAACAATAATTATTAATTACATATTAATCACTAAATAGGATCAAAGGAAAGTGTGTTAATCATGCTATTGTTAAATTAAAAAAAAAAATAGAGGTAGTGATTTTTATTTTTATTTTTAAAAGTAAGATACATGCAGAAGATTAGGTACGTTTTCTCACAAGAATGTGACCTAATCTATCAAGGAGTAAAAAATAAGAAAAATTACAATCTAAAAATGGATCTATATCTCATGGGTCAAAAAAATGGATCTATATCTTGATGAGTTGGAGTAGAATGACCAAGAGAGGCAACATAATCTGTTGCCCGATTCCTTTCCCGATAGAAATGTTTTGCTTGAAAGCTCGAGAAAGAATCCAAAACAGCCTTAGTATTTTCCATAAGAAGATGAAGTTTCCATGGACAGCTAAAATGACCCTGCAAAATATTATTAATCATTAGATTATGGCCTTTTATAAAAATATTTGAAACATTATATTCCTAGCAAAAAGGAGTCCACTATGAAGAGCAATAACTTCTGCAAGGAAGGCCTGACAAGAGCCTAAATTATAGGTACAACTGGCCACGTGGTTACCTTGCTTGTCTCGAATGACCACACCTGCAGTAGCAGAATTCTAATTGGTTGAACCATCAAAATTAAGTTTACAAAAGCCTTATGGAGGAGGATCCTAAGATATGATGGGAGGGGGGGTAAGAGAAGGTGGCAGACTGGCAGAGGTGATGCAATAGTAAGAGTATGGATGGCATCTAAAAGTGGAGAAAATACAAATTGATATCCTATGTTAACATTATTTGTTAATATCAAGGCTAATTTTGTACATATTTAACAGCCACACCAAGGGTAATTTTGTAAATTTAGCAACCACACCCCCTTTCTCTCCCCTCTATCACCACCGTGTAACCTCTAGTATTACCTGTCGCACAACCTTTAGTTTCACCAGCCGACTGATCGGGATAAGATAGGTCGTTAAGCTACTACCCTAATCAAATTAATCATTTATAATACCTAAACCTACACTAAACTAGTTAGTGGCAAGTAAAGGGTCGAACCACTAGGGAAGCACACTAATTCAACATCAATAATCACTAATGCAAGAGTGAAAAGGGAATTGTTTTTGTTGGTTTTGCTGAGTAAGAACACTAAAACTACAAATAAGCAAGATAATGATGATTAAAATCAAGAGAAAATGACGCTAGGGATACGGGGGTGTCCAATATGATTAGAAAGAGGGGGAATAATGGTGATTATCATGAAACACATGCCAAAGAACACAAGATTCTACCTAAACAATTCATTCTCATGCAATAGTCTAGGCAAATCAATGAAAGAGGTCTACACTAATAAGGATCATTCTCATGCATCCTATTAGTTACAATCAAATCAAGAGAATAAAGAAGCACAATCCATAAAAACTCCACTTTAATAACTCATTCTCATGCAATCATTAAAATAGAGATTATGTTAATCTAGTTCAAATCACTTTCATGCATTTAAACTAGAAAACATCAAATAGAGTGCAACAATAATCTCAAGCTAATAAAAATCATGTCTTTCATCAATTATGGCATAAGTTCAATCCAACCATCATCATTCATCCAATATCAACTCATATCTTCCCCCCTTCCCCTAGCTAAAAGTTTAGCCTAGAGAAGGGAGATTAAACATAATATCAAAACTAGAAATAAACTCAAGAAACTCAAAACAAAACATGACTAAAATCAATGAAATCAATAACAACTAGATGAACTAATAAGATCAACAAGAATAAGCAACAATGAAACAAATAGATAATACTAAAGGAAAGGAGAAGAGATTACTAAACAAAAGGATTAATGAAAGATGAAAACTTGGAGTCTTGCTTGATTGATTGAAGATTAAAACTTGAGCAAAGTTGAATACAATAAAGGATGCTTGAATAACAATCTATTTTCTCTCTCTAGATTAGGCTAATGTTCTATGGAATTAGTACTAAGTGTCCTTTATTACAAAGAGTCCCGTCTATATATATGTGGCTCCCCCAAAATAAAGAAACTTGGACAACAAGGCGCAAAGAAAGCGCCCACACACGACATATGCGCGCCCGCGCAGTAGATGTGTGCGCCCTCTCAGCATAGTGTGCGGCCGCAACTTTGAGGGTAAGGAGAAATCATGCGCGCTCGCGCAGCAGTTCACGCACCCGCACAGCAGGTCGCGCACCCGCACAGAAGTCGCACAATAGGTCGCGTAAACTCTCTGGTTTGGCTCTGTTTCTTCAGCCTGGCTGCGTGGGTTCTGACAGGGCTGCGCGCCCGCACAGCACCCCGCGCAGAACAATTTTCTTGGCTCCTTGAAATCCTCTTTCTTACGGCACAAAATACCTACAAAACAAAAGCATGGAAATCAAAATAAAAATAAGGCGAGAAGACTAAGAAAAGGGAAGATAAAGGAGAAACGAAAAGAGGAAGCAAAACTAGGTAAAAATGCTTAGAAAAAGGGTCAAACAAGTGCAAATGAGGGGAGAATCCTTAGAGAAAAAGGATAAAAGAGTGGCATAAATGCCACTCATCACCGGCCAACACACGCCCTTTACCTTCACTAATCGACCCCAACCGTCCACCGCATGCCCTTTAACTTCACTAATCGACCCCAACTGACCACCACACGGCTTCACCAGTCGACCACTGTAACACCCCAATAATTCTCTCTTAGAACCTGTAAATACCCTGAATAAAATCCAAGATAATTACTGGCGTGCTACCGCCACGTGTTCAAACGTTAAGGCTATATCAAATATTAGCAGCAGAAAAACTGAATCAGTTATAAATAAGTTTCAAAACCAACAAATAAAACCAAATTAAGTGATACAAGCTGGAACCATTAAGGCCCTTATTCAAAACCCAACAAAAGTAGTAAATAAATAAAACCAGAGTTTAAATAAATTCAAACTTATGAAAAGAGATAAACTGCGAATAATAACCAACTCTCCACTCAAAATCCCACCACCTTGATGCAAGTCCAAACTATATAAACACCTGTGATGAGTCTGCTCCCCAATATTACAAGTGTAAATATTGGATCATTACAGGGTCATTGAAAGGCGAAGGCCATGACCAAAGAAAGACACACAAAGCACGCAATCAACAAAGCTGAGTACATACAAGCTGCAAAACATAATAAGAAATCCCTAACATGCTACTAATAATCAATCATCATGCATCATTAAATTATAGACTCAACACACGACTCAATTATCAATTTTATTAAGACTTCAATAGTTAATAGTAGCAAACTCATTTTATTTAATTCTTTGGATTAAGCAATAGACAAGGTTGTCCAACCCATTCTCCATTTGGAACATCAATAAAGAAAACCCCATGCCTCCTTTCGGAAACATCAATAAACATCCAACGACCACGAGTGCGACTCCGTGACCATAGTTAGTATGAGATCTCACCTAACTCCTAGTTTTGAAAAATATTTGAAATAAGAGACTCGTAGATCAGACGGCCTCGAGAAAAGTACACGGCTAATACCCCGTGTACCCCAACCCCTGATTGTCATTACTCCAGAAGTGCACCAATCCAGAGTTTTATTGCTCATCCATCTTGCACTTTACGTGATTTACAGGTTTAGACTTGGTGATGACTCATATGCAAACAATACAATCAATCCAACATCAATTCAATCAAGTAAAACAACTTTCCAATTTCAATTCTTGATTTGTTAGTGACAAGCAACATTTATTATTTATTCCTTTAACTACCTCGGTGTATAAACACCAGTGCATAAGGCACCCCAAAACCTTAACCTCGTCTTATAAGACTTGAATTCTTCTGTTACTCATCCTATTTCAATAATCATGAATGAGTAATAAATAAATCATTCCCCATATTCACATACCTTTGCCTCTAAGCGCATCTTGCAAAGTTAATGCATACATAATACTTACAAGTTAAATTAATACACAATCCTCATACTTGAATCAAAACCAACGGTCACATCAAACATTAATCACAATTACTACCATACAATTTCAACCAATCCACAAGTTCCTAACATGATTCTAAGTTTTCCAAGTCCTTAAACATGCTCCTAAAGTCAAGGTTTTTGTATCCTTGTACGTACCTTGAGCAAACGAATTGGTATGCCACTTTACTAACTAGAAATCACCTTCAATAAACTCCTCTCCTAAACCAAATAATAACATCTTAATCAAAACCTAGTCAATTAAATTTACAGCAATACTAACTTACTTTAAAACCTTCAAAATCCAAATCAAACATCTCTTTAAAACCTTCCCTTTAGTTAAAATTAAAGGCTTATATATAGTTCTTTAAATTTTCTACATAAAAACCTTAAAATACACTCTTATACATGAAATTACAGCAAGTTTAAAGTTTAATACGAAGTAAAAATCTTAAAATTATTTAAAAACCCCTAATAATCTCCGTTTTTAATGGGTGATTAAACCCTCTTTATAAAACATCAAAAGTAATACTTAGAAACTATTTTCAGCACTTAAAACTTCAATAAAAATATATATTTATGCTTAATTAACTTTAAACATAATTAATTTTATTAATCAAACTCAAGGATAATATTTTAAGTATAAAAAACTTCGTTAAAATCAAAAACTGCCCGAAAATCATATTTAGAAGCTAAATTTGGCCACGAGAGGGTGGTGCTCACTACCAAAGCTAGTGAGTCTTTCTTAAAACGTTGTTTCCACATGGAAACCACTACTTTTTTTTTATCAAAATCGGATGAGTTCAGAACCTGATCGGGATTAAAATGGGATTAATATTAACGGACGGAAATCTAAAAATTAAAAAAAAAGAATTTACGTGTTCAAAATAATCTGGAATTAAGTTAAAATAATCAGTAGTTATAATCACCAAAATTTCAAAACATCATTACTATAAAATCCCTAAATCAATTGTTCATAAAAACCCTAAAATCATGATTTTCAATAATTAAAAACCCTAGATTATAAAATTTACAAAATCTGAAAATTATGACATTTATAAAATATGAAATTATAAAGTTTAAGAATCAAAATACAACTTGATACTAATTAAATTACTTTCAAACAATAAAATTAAAACCCATAAATCAATAATTATAATTACACAAATTAATAAAACAAAGGAGAAAGAAAATAAGACTAACCTTTTTGTGTGGGAAATTTTTGGGGATTCATGGGGTATTTATAGGAGAGAACGTTGTAGGGTAAATAGAAAGATGGGGCCTCATAAAATTAATAGGACAAATAAATGAAATGTACTAAGCTTTAGTTGTATTGAAATAAATTATAGAATGAAGGTTCATAAAATAATTTGTATTAAAATAATATTTGACCCAAATTAATAATTTGGATATTTTTACGGAAAATACAAAACAATATTATAAATAAAATTAAATTTCATTTATAACATATTTAAAAATACGGGGGATTACAACCACCAAACAATCTCTAGCATCACCAACCAACCGAGCACCACCATTCTACCGCGATAACATCACCAATACGAACGTATCTCTTTCCCTAAGGTTTTTGTATGGGCCTAATTTCTAGAAATTGCTACTAGGGTGTCTTTTGTTTGGCTGGCCGGTTGGCCACTTTAGATCTACGAAGTGGTCGATCTTGGGCATGGCCCATGGGAATTGAGGATAGAGGAGGATGTAGTGGCCATGGGAATAGAGGATAGTGAAGGAAAAATTGGTCATGTGATTAAGTGATCGAGATTCCCATTTTTTTAACAAAGAGAAAGCTCGTATAAAAACACTATGAATATTAGCAGAAAAATTCTTAAAAATTACGCGGCGTTTGGTTGGAGGGATGGAAATAAGAGGGATAAGAAGGGAGGATAAAGATAGGGGATTAATAGGTGGGACAAGGATAAATAATTTTTATCCTATGTTTGGTAAGTATGGGAAACAAATTAGGGATAAGTATTGAATTTATAAAAATACCCTTATTAACTTCTATCCTTTCTCCTTACCCTTTTAATTTCATTAAGGGTAATTTGGTCTTTTAAAACTCAATTCTTATCCTTTCCCCTTATACACCCCCCTTAGTTATAGAAATGGAGGGATAAGTGAGTATTTTAATCCCCTATCTCTAACCCTATTCTAATCCCCTATCTCTAACCCTATTCTAATCCCCATCACTCCAAACAAACACTAGAGTTCTTCTATTCCTATTTTTATCTTTATCCCACCCCTTCTATCCCCCTAAACAAACACTCTCTTAGGGCATTATAATGTCTGTAGTATGGACTATGTGGAGTGTGTTGTTTTCAAAATTTGAAATTTTGATTATGTTTTCCCATACGCTACTCTCAATCTCTCGTCAAGAACAACCACCCTTAACTCCCTGAGTCCTACTAACATTGTCCTTTGACTCGATCTATGTTCTATATACCTATATTTCTCCGCCAACAAGATTCCCCGACAACAGTCTACTCTTCTTTCATTCCAAAAACAAAAATGCGAAATTCAGTGGCGAAACTCCCAGCTCGCCGCCTAAAACTCCTCCTCATACTCCTCTTCACAACCTCCACATTCTACCTCCTTAACCGTCACCACATCCTTCTTAACCTCCACTGCCCATCTCCTCCCACCCCAACCTCCGACCTCTTCCTCCACACCTCCCCTCTTCCACCACCCCACCACCCTCCACAACTCTCCGGCACCTCTTCTTCTCCGTCGCATCCTCCGCCTCCTCCTTCTCTCGCCGCCTCCCCTTCCTCTCCCTCTGGTACTCCCCCAACACCACCCGCGCCCTCCTATTTCTCGACAAACCTCCTCTCTCTCCTCCCCCTCTCCCCTTCTTCGTCTCCTCCGACACCTCCCGGTTCCCCTACTCCTTCCCCCGCGGTCATCGCTCTGCTATTCGTGTCGCTCGAATTGTTAACGAAGTCTTTGATCGCGGCGAAACTGATGTCAGGTGGTTTGTGTTTGGGGATGATGACACTGTATTTGTTCCTGAGAATTTGGTGGGTGTTCTGTCGAAGTATGATCATGAGAAGTGGTATTATATTGGGTGTAATTCCGAGAGTTCGGAGCAGAATTTGAGGATGACTTTTGGGATGGCTTATGGCGGGGGTGGGTTTGCTATTAGCTCTCCTTTAGCTAGGGCTTTGAGTAGGGTTTTGGATTCTTGTTTGATGCGTTACCCCCATTTGTATGGAAGTGATCATCGGATTTCCTCTTGTATTTTCGAGCTTGGTATCGAGTTAACTCGAGAACCCGGGTTTCATCAGGTATGATTAAGATTTATGGTATCTTTTATATTATGATTACAATGTGAATAGCTTTGGAATTGTCGAAATTCAGTGTTTTTAATTTGAATTGCTTTGATTAGGAGCTGATTGTTCTTAGTAGCCTAGTACTAGTATTTTGTTCTGTGTTCTTATGAGCTGCTCATTACAATGTGCTTGGGTTTAGCTTGTTTTCGGAACGTTGGAATTTCGTGTATTGTTCTTTGAATTGCCATGATTGCAGACCTATTTTTCATATTCGTACTTAGCTAGTTCTAATATTTTGTTCAAAATTAATGTTCTTGTAATCTTTATTATGTATTTTGTAAAAGGAAATAACTGTTTAGTTGATATTGTTTAGGACAATAAAATTTATTCCATTTATAACTTCCTAGTGAAGCTTTAACAGATTTTGTAAAATAAGCTCTATAACTACTATGCATTATGTAATGTATTAATGAAGTCACTTCTTTTAATTAATTAAATTTTTACTTCAAGTTCCTAAGAGGTGGGGTTAGTGTTCTATTGTTCTTAGCCTGTTTTTGAAATCTAATCTTGGATTTTTCTTAGTATTTGTTAGTTGGATACATATCCTTTGTCTTTTCTTTCCATAAAAGTATTTCATTAGTGTAGGGTGCGATCATTCCTTCCAAAATTGATGCACACTTAGGAGTGGTCTTTCTTGTCATCTATATCATTTCTTTTCCCCTGTATGAAAAAGAGTCTGTGCTGTCCATGATCGGGTCCTTGCTTCCAAATGCACCTGTTCTTCTCCTTCTCCTTCTGCCCTCAAAGGTTAATAAAACAAGCTAAAAAGGCATTGTAATGTGAAATAGAATTTTAGTTAGTTGTTTTTTGTTATTGATTTCTAGGCCTGTTTTGCTGAATTTCACTATTCTATAATTCATCTATTTATTCCCAATTTGAATTACTCCTAGGGATGAAGTGATGCTATTCACAAAGAATAGGTTAGAAGAATTTGAAATATACCTCTTACTTCTTCTGTATCTATTTACTTGACCAACATTCCTAGAATAGAAATGTCATTTTACTTGACCATACTATATTTGGTAAGCTTTTGGTGGATAAATTCTCTAAATTACCCTCATAAAGTGCACATGAGAATAACTTTTGGGGTAATAAGGTAAGGCATGTGCAGCAAGGGTCACAAACTACAATTTCTCTCTCCTCTCTTTAAATACTCTGACAAAGGCTATGGGTCAAGTAAATAAAAATTGAGGAAGTAGATGATTTATGACTTCAAATGGGATTGTTAGTAATTTACTTATATATACTAAATAATTGTTGGCATGTGGTCATATGCGTGATTCTGATGAGTATGAAATGGATGTTACATAATTGAAAGATTGAATTATCACTTTGTGAACTCATCATGTATCCATGATTTCTGTTGGTACTCTCTAACCACAGACCACCTGGCCTTCTATCATGACTCATGAGTGATAGCTGTTAGCTATTTTCTGTACACAGTTAGACAGAGCAGTAGCATATGAACTTAATTATCCCCTTTATACTACCCAAAGCACAACTAATCTGGACTTAAGTATCTCATAGAAGGCCTATTTTATTTTTTATTTATCTATATCTATTTAAATGAAATTGCTTCATTGATCTAAGGCTCTAAGCTATGAGCAATCTAGAGAATGCTTAGGGTATGAACATAAATGGAGCATTATCCCATTATCTTGCCGCAGTTACTATCCCATATAATGTTGTTGATTACAATGTGAATAGCTTTGGAAATGTCAAAATTCGGTGTTTTTAATTTGACTTGCCTTGATTAGGAGCTGATTGTTCTTAGTAGCCAAGTATTAGTATTTTGTTCTGTGTTCTTGTTAGCTGCTGGTTACAATGTGCTTGAGTTTGGCTTGTTTTCGGAATGTTGGAATTTCGTGTATTGTTCTTTGAATTGCCATGATTGAGGACCTATTTATCATATTCGTACTTAGCTAGTTCTAATATTTTGTTTAAAATTAATGATCTTGTAATCTTTATTATGTTATTTTAAAAGGAAATAACTGTTTAGTTGATATTGTTTAGGATAATAAAATGTATTCCATTTATAACTTCCTAGTGAAGCTTAAACAGTTTTTGTAAAATAAGCTCTATAACTACTATGCATTATGTAATGTATTAATGAAGTCACTTCTTTTAATTAATTAAATTTTTTACTTCAAGTTCCTAAGAGGTGGGGTTAGTGTTCTATTGTTCTTAGCCTGTTTTTGAAATCTAATCTTGGATTTTGCTTAGTACTTGTTTGTGTATGTTTTTCATTATAGCATAGAAATGCAGATTACAGTAACACAATTATGAAGCAGAGAGATATTACCTCTTAATTTGGTTATGCTATTTATTTGAACCAATTGACATTAGATGCTTGTGGTCAGTATTGCTGTATATAAATTTTGACTGCCTTATGTCATTCACTTTTGAGCGGATTTTTTGTTTTCATTATTCTTATAGTTATATCTGGATAACGAGTTGAATGATTGAATGTTCTTCATTATACTTGTCAGCTTGATGTCAGAGGAGACTTGTTTGGTTTGCTTACTGCTCATCCTTTGTCACCTTTAATATCTCTTCATCATTTGGAGATTGTGGAGCCTATTTTTCCTCGCAAGAATCGGACAGAGGCAGTACAGCACCTTTTTAAGGCTGTGCGTGCTGATCCTGGTAGGATATTGCAGCAAACAGTTTGCTATGATCACTCAAGTAATTTGACTGTTTCAGTTGCTTGGGGCTATGCTGTTCAAGTATTTGAAGGCCATCTACTTCTCCCGGATATTCTTGCTGCACAGAGGTCTTTTACGCCTTGGAGAAGGCGTGGCATCAATATACCAAGCCAATATGTGTTTGACACGAGGGACTATCCTCAGGATCCATGTAAAAGACCTGTGGTCTTCTTTTTGGAAGATGTTGCTTCCGGGACAGGAAGAATCTGGAGCAAATATAGGCGGAATAATTCTCATAGCTGCTCTAGACCTGATGCTATTGAGAACCTAAAAGATGTAAAAGTGTTTTCCAAAAAGCTACAGCACAATGCTGGACTGGTAATACTTTCTGTCTTGCATAGGGAAAAATTTCAATTTTTTGGTACCTTATGTTGAGGCTCTATCTGTTGTTCAACTGTTCTTAAACTTTGTGATTTTTGTCTTTGCTTTCTTAAACTACAGACTTGTCTTATTTCAGGCGATGGTACTGCGTCGTGATTGCTGTGACATAATACACCCGGTTAAGAAATCAATGGTCATTGACATCAGGCATTGTGGCATTAATGAGTTGATTGCCATGAATCCTTAGCACCAAGAGCTCTGATGTCTAGATTGTTCCTTGTTTGAAGTTCTGGTGGTGAAAATCATGTATAGCTGCTTTATGAAACACTGTTTGATTGCATCATCAAGGTATTTTCTTTTCTTGTCCTTTTACTGTCATGCATTCATGTGTCAGTTACTCAGTTGTCATAGTTTTGTCTTCATTGTATGATGCTTGCCATTTTTCTTAATTCAATTAAATTACGTCCATTTTTTCTATGCTGTGGGTTTATTTTTTAAATTGATGCAACCAAACTAAACTTTTCATGTTGATTTTGAGAGAAAACAGTTTTGCATTTATTAGTGCTTTTGAGTGTTAATTTGAGCATTAAATTATAAAAGTATGATATTGATAGTTGATTATACTAAAAATGATTCATTCCTGAATTTTAAAATTCTAAAGTCTCACTCTTGTAACTTTGTATATATGCTTCAATACAGAGTTGTAGCATACACTTCTATTTTTGAACAGATATAAGATTTCTTGCACGAAATAGTCTTTTAATAGGTTTTGAATGAACAATATCTTTAAGTAAAAAATTTATTAAATGCTAAAAATATTTTATCATTAAAGTAATATGAGTTCTTAGATTTACCCTGAGATCTTGACGTTTTAGTCTTGTTGTTGTGTTTTTTTCCAAAAGATCCAACAAGTATTAAGATCTAACAGTTAAGCTTTGATATATCATCAAATACGGCCTCCACTCAGCAAAGAATGACGACCTTTACCATTATTTCCTTTTTGGCCGATCATTGGTTGGTTTTCTAATGCAGCGAGGTGTAAAGGAGAAGGAAAGTATGCTTTTTTTAGTGAGAGAGGGGGTTAACCGTAAAAGCTTATAATGGATGATTTACTAGACAGATAGATATGATGAGATGAAAGATGGATAACCCTTGGATAAGGTAGGAGACTAGCAGCTTTTATTCTTTTTATTTTATCTTCTCACTTTTTCTTCTAGACCCCCCTTACGTGGCTCCGTCATCCTCACAGGTTAAAATTTTAACAGGGGTAGTCGGCCAGTTTCTTCTCAAGGATTGCAGGATACAAATGAGGAATATTCACGCTAATGTCCATTATATGCCTGAGCTTTTTTATAAGATCATTTAAATATCAGAGAATAATATTCCGTATTAGACCTGAATCTCCACCTGTCCATTTTTGAGGTATTACCCCCAAGTTTCCTACATTTACTATTTTACCATTAATGTGGGCTAACAGGAATCTTTAGATTTTAAGAACTCCGTTTTTGCTGTTTACATTTGGAACCCAGCCAGGCAGCCACTGTCATAAAGCTTATTTGTACTGATTAAGACTTATTTAACCTATGAATACCAAAGATTATTTTTTAACTTGAAGTAAACATGGCCGAAACCTAACAAAGGTGTTTCTCGCCTTGTTGGGAGCAATACTGAGTTCTGCAACGCCTGTTCATGTTTTAGAAGAAAGACCTTTGACCCTCTTATTGAATTTGTATCTTTCTTGAAACTAGTTCCTGTCTTTTCCGTGATAAACCGATTCCGTTTGCCAAATTTGATCTCCTGTATTTCATTTTTAGGATGTTGAAGGGGTTTGTTGCACTCTTATGTTTGCTAATATGTTAATTTTATTTGCTATTGTTATCTGCCTTTGTTGATTGCTGTTTTTCTTCCTGCAGGTTTGCACCTTTTGTCCTGCTCATCTCGGATTCCAACCATTGGCCCAAATGGAGGTGGTGTTGGTGCCAAATGTTGGCTCCGTTTACATAATAAGTGATTCTGCCACCTGCTGTTATGGTGTATAATAGGAGCTGAAGCCTTCATAACCTATTTTAGAAGTCTGCAACACGGCACTGATATAGGAATTTCAGATTTTAATTTTTTTAATTTTTTTCATGTACTCACTTAGTCACTTGTATGTCTTTTGTTGAAGGTAATTACTAGTAGAGTAGTAGGAGATGGGTTCATGCCATTAGACTGAAAGTGTCTCCTTATTTATAAACGAAATTCAACATGTATATTTGATGCGGTTCCAAGGCATCAATATTGTTATTATAATTATTTTTATTGTTATTTTTAGTTTATTATTAGATGACCGAATTTATTAGGATATTTTTGTTAGTTTAATTCGGTTAGTATAAGATAAGCTTAACTTTAAAGATCATATTTGCAAAATATTATCTTTACAAGTTAGAGTTAGTTTCCTAGTTAGATTAGAATTTGTTTTACCGATTTTTAGGCTAATTATTTAGCTTATAAATACGTGATGGTGTTTAACGAAAAGTACGATTGATTGATTTGAAATTTATAAAGTTTTACGTAAGCTTGTGCTTGTGTATTCTTGGCCTAGTTTAGGTTTTAAGCTCGTGTTGCTTAGCGTTTCTTGACCGAGACTCAAGATTCCAAACCTTTCAACTGCGATTGAAGGTTATATCCATCAAAATTCATATCAATATTGTTATTAACAGTCGTCCTTGTCTTGCTAAACAATCATTTATTCTGTTAATATTTTCCCAAATCCGTTTATGATGTAGATACATTGTGATCACCATTACAATGGTTTGTAGTTTTATAAGATGAATGATTTTATGCTATGAGATCACTTGGAATAATGAGCGTGTTCCGTGTAGCGTGCATATTTATTTCTCATAGTATGTTGTGCAATCTAATTGAAATCCTTTTGTTTTAAGGTATAAAATATGTTTTAGGAGATGCTAGATTGTTTAACTAGAGTACTCTCTGAGTTATTGAGTTATTGTATCTCACCTATAACTGAGCTAAAATAGATATTAGGAATTTTTGTGCATTTTTTAAGCTTCACCAATAGCTTCGTGAGGCGAGCTTCAAAATAAGCCCAACATATAGATGATATCATAAAACAAATAGAAGTACATCATCTAGTCTTTAGATGATATTATTTAGGCAATGGATAATATCATAAACACAATAGCTAATATCATCCACTTTATAAATGATACCATAGAACCAATATAGGATATTATCCGGCCTATTGATAATATCATCCCAGCAATGGATGATATCATCCAGTATATAAACAATATCCTATAACAATAGAGGATATCATCTACACAATGGCAGATGATATCATAAATACAATAGATGATATCATTCAACTTATAGAAGATATTATAAAAACAAGAAAAATTAACATCAAAGGTCCCAACTATGGATGGTCTTCTCTATAACGTCTCATCTTTTGAATAACTCAGGGTTATCCCAACTATGTTAGTCATTAAGGCTTAATTATGCCACGTGGTAGCATTTTATTGGTTTTTTTTATTAAATTATTTAATTTTTTTTAAAAAAAAATGATTATTTATCAAAAAAAAAAAAAAAAAAAAACCACCACCAAATCCCAGCCCCAGCCACCACCCTTCCCCGCCACCAACCCCGCCGCACGGGGTTCCGCTTGAACCCTTGCACTGGCGTGGATTTCACCTAAACCCCTACATCGGCGCCACCCTAACCCCGACACCTCACGCTCCGACGTTGTAACACCCCCAAAATTCGAGTCTTTTTAAAACAATAAGAGTAACCTTTTAAACTTTCAAATCCAACCATCTAATCTTGAGAGTGTTACTGTGCTAAAATATAATGAATAATATTCTCTGTGATTCACCTTCAACACAAACGGCCACATACAATTATATATAGGCAAGGATACTTGGAGGGCAAGACCAAATAACCTAAAGATATTCACAATATATTCTAAGATATATTTCCCAAGATTCACAATATTTATCTTTCCTGATACCCCCCCCCCCCCCCCAAGTTGGAGAGTACGGATATCGGACACCCAACTTGCAAAGTAGAAACTCGAATTTAGCTTTTCCCAAAGCTTTGGTAGAAATGTCAGCCAACTGAACTGTCGTAGGAACATACGAAAGTATAATCGTCCCATCTGTAATTGCATCCCGAACAAAATGACAATCTGACTTAATATGTTTTGTTTGTTCATGAAACACTGGATTCTGCGCAATGTATAAAGCAGACTAACTATCACAATAAAGGTGCATCCCATTCTCATGTTTAACACCTAAGTCACCTAATAGTCTCTTCAACCACTTTAATTCACAAGTTGTTGCATTCATACAACGATATTCTGCCAATGATGACAGAGCCATAGTAGGTTGCTTCTTGGTTTTCCATGACACTGGAGACAAACCAAGAAGCACAAACCAACCACTCAAGGACCGTCTGGAGAGAGGACAACCTGCCCAATTTGAATCACACAAACCTTCCACCTGTAAAGCACTATCAGATCTCAATAAAATTCCCTGTCGCGGACTCTTCTTCAAATATCTAACAACTCGCAGAGCTGCTTCCTAATGGTCAACCCTGGGATTTTGCATAAACTGTGATAAAATGTATACAGAATATGCTAAATCGAGTCGCGTAACTGACAAATAAATCAGTCTGTCTATAAGACGACGACATTTCTCAATATCGTGAAAAAACTCTCCCTAAGAAAGAGCTAACTTGTGATTTTGTTCCATAGGGAACTCTACAGGTTTAGCATCAAGTAAACCAGCTTCAGTAATAATATCCAATGAATACTTCCTCTGTCACATAAAAATTCCCTATTTATTTCGGGTTACCTCTAGCCCCAAAAAATATTTCAACACTCTAAGATCTTTCATCTTGAAACAATCTCCCAGATATGATTTAAAATTGAGCATAGCATTTTTATCATTGCCTGCAACAATTAAATCATCGACATACACCAACACATTAAGCTGTATTTTACCCTTTGTCAGAGTAAATAAAGAATAATCATATTATAACTGTTTAAAGCCATAATTTTTCAAAGCTGTAGCAAGCCTAGCAAACCAGCATCGAGGAGCTTGTTTAAGCCCGTATAACGATTTCTTCATCCTGCAAACTTTGTCAGAATTATATTTATCAAAACCAGGGGGAATTTTCATATATACCTCTTATTCCAAATCACCATGGAGAAACGCATTATGAACGTCCATTTGATGGACTTCCCAATTTTTCACCGCCGCTACTACAAGAAAGGTTCGAACTGTCACCATTTTTGCTACTGGAGCAAACGTCTCATTGTACTCTAGACCTTCAACTTGATGATGACAAAAAATGACTAGCCTCGCCTTTAATCTCTGCAAGTTCCCATGCTCATCATATTTTTCTTTGTACACCCACTTGCTCTCGAGTGCCCTTTTACTAGGTGGTAATTTTTCTAGCACCCAAGTACCATATTCTTCAAGTGCCTGTATCTCATCTGCCATTGCTTTTCTTTAACCCTCATGTTTCATGGCCTCCCTGAAACTTTTGGGTTCATTTCCTCCTGTAATAGCAGCAATATATTTTCTATGTTTCACAGAAAATCGGTGAGAATCAACAAAATGTGTTATAGGATAAACAGTACCTGAGGTCGGCAATGTCGCAGATGAACGCTGAGTGGTAGAGATAGATGGACTTTTATTTCGAATGGTATGCGTCACAAAATCCCGAAACTTGACTGATGGGAACTTTGTTCTCAAGCCTTTACCTAAGGCTTCCTCTCCGCAAACATGATCGGCTGTAGTCGGATCATTCACCCCTGACGAGGCACGCTGCTCAATAGGAGATTGAATTTCTCCCCTTGCGTGCCTCTGTCTTCACTTGCCAGATCAGCCCCGCCAGCACCAGCAGTAGGCTGGGCGTGCTGATCAGCGTCCCTGGCAGGAAGGTCCGCAGGCTGGCTGCGGTGTGTTCCGGTCGCGACACCTTCTGCCAGCTCCCCTTCTCCCCCTTCTTCTTCTCCCACGCATACTCCTCCCTCACACATACTCCAATCATCATCACTCCCCCCCTCATTCTTACAAGGGTTGTAAATAGGCACCGAATGTGGAGTATTTGTTGGCGTAACATATGGAAATTCGTGCTCAAAGAACTTCACATCCCTCGACACAAAGAACTCTCTAGTCTCCAAGTCATAAACTCTCCACCCCTTCTTCCCAAATGGATACCCAAGAAATACACATCATCAACTCCGGCTAGCAAATTTGTCACCCTTACTTCTCTGATTGTAAGCATAACATAAGCACCTAAACACCCGAATATACTCATATGAAGGTTGTTTGTCAAATAAAATATCACAAGGGGTTTTATAATCTAGAAAACGAGATGGTGTTATATTAATCAAATGACAAGCAGCTTAGACACACTCACCCCAAAATTTGAGAGGCAAATTTGCTTGAAACCGCAAGGCTCTAGCAACATTCAAGATATGTTGATGTTTTCTCTCAACACGCCCATTTTATTGGGGCGTGCCTACACATGAGGTCTCAAAATAAATTCCATTATCAAAAAATACTCCTTAAAAGAATTAAACTTCGTACCATTATCACTACGAACAACTTTAATTTCTTGAGAAAATTGACGTTTCACAATAACCACAAAATTATAAAACATGTACTCAACTTCCGTTTTATTCCTTATTAAATAAGTCCACACACCCCTAGAATAATGAGCACCACACGGCGATGGAGTCTTATAAGGACCCCACAAATCTAAATGTACCAGTTCAAAAATCCGACTAGCCTTATTTTGACTCAAAGGAAAACTACTCCTATGTTGTTTTGCCCGAGGACACACATCACATGATTTAAATTTATGACTACTACGACTCACAAATGGAAGTTGTTGTAGTACTTTTGCCGAAGGATGCCCCAAACGTTTATGCCACAACTCTGTCGAATGATCCCCATCTATCTTCAAAGTCTTCACCGTAGGAACACCCCGGAAATAATAAAGTCCATCTACTCGTTCACCTGCTCCAATCACCTTCCTCGTCGTTAGGTTCTGTATAACACAAAGTTTGTTAGTAAATTGCATGACACAATTTGAGTCATCACATAATTGAGTCGCCGAAATTAAATTGCAATTCAATTGCGGTACATAAAGAACATTGTCAATAGTCAAGCCCCCTTGCATAATCACCGAGCCAACTTTGTTAGCATTGGCATATTTTCCATCCGGCACTCCCACCGGACAATTTTGAACAGCAGAAACATTCGTCAACAAAGGATAACTCGCAAGTGACATGATTTGATGCTCCGGTGTCAATAATCCAACCCGGATCATGCTTACCATTAGTCTTGGATTTAAGACTATTTAGATGACTAAGAAGCTGCTGGTATTGATCCGAAGAAAGACCAACAAGAGTGTCAACCATCACAATCACAATATAATGGTTCCACACTATCTCAAAGAAACCTTACTGTCAATAAAAACTCAAATCCCCACAATTGGAATTTGTATTCCCACAATCTCAATCACCACTCCTAATGTTTATAAGTGTGAGCTCTCACAATTATAAAAATTATCACTCAAATATATGATCCCACAAACAGTAGGATGCCACAAAATAATCCCACAATGGATCCGAACCACTGTTTCGATCTAAAAAAAATTAATTTATGTGTATTCTCACACTCCTCACGATTTCACGAAATTATGTAAATTACGTGTAATCAATTCGGCAGTAAAAAAAATAAATTTTGGATCTTAAAATTTTGTGAACTCTCACAAATGCACAACAAAGAACAATGTCTATGAAAGACAATGTTCAAGAAAAATTAAATTTGGATCTCACAAGGCTCTTGATACCATGCTAAAATATAATGAATAATATTCTCTGTGATTCACCTTCAACACAAAAGGCCACATACAATTATATATAGGCCAGGATACTTGGAGGGCAAGACCAAATAACCTAAAGATATTCACAATATATTCTAAGATATATTTCCCAATATTCACAATATTTATCTTTCCTAATATACTGCTACATTTATTTTCCGTAGAAAATAAATGTAAAGAAAAACGAAATACAATTTAATAAACTAATTGGTCTAAGTGGTGGAAAAATAAAATAGTCATTGCATCAAAACTGCAAATTATTTTTAAATAAACAATAGTTAATAGGAAATAAATAAAATCAGAAATAAACTATACTGTCTTAGCTACGTGATTTATTCAAACATCTCCTCACACGTAACCAAGTACCCTCTTACCAACCTGCAAAATAATCAGAAATAAGAAAAGGGAGAACTCCATCCCGTAAAATAAAAAATTTTAGTTCGAAAACATTTTATACATAATATAGTCTCATAGACATTGTAATATTCAACCAAATTCAAATTGTCACATAACATATTATAACTTTAGTTAAGAAAGGGAAAGAGAACGCCAGTAAGCCAAAACTAGTCCCTGTCACCACCTACTTTATAGAGGGTCGCGCATAACCCCAAATGGCCATAGAATAAAATAGAACGTCCCTAGTGTGCGCACACCCCTCACTAATAGACAGTGATTAGGAGGAAGACTAACAACAATGTACAATAATTTAAACCAGCTAATAGCAACCATAACTACTAGTGGGCAACCTGTTCTTCACCCTTTTGGGTTTCATTTGCCTTCTTAGATTAAATTTCACTGTATAATTTATTAGATTAAATCATCTGATTACGCTGTACACAAGTATTGCAAAAATCAATTCAATCCCAAGTTCAATACTTCAATTTTAGTATTATTAGACCATAGTCATCCTACATGACATAGAGACCATCAATCACATATACTAAATCATCCAATTCCCAAGATTTTATTTATTTTAAAAACTCATATGATATCAAATGATCAAATTTTTCGAAAATACATATACTAGTGCACAAAATAGAAAACCAGTATATAATATGATTCCATATTATCATACGATAGCACACCCATCACATATAATTACATAAGCATGTAGTTGGCACACAATATTTCAAACAATTTCCTAACGAGATTCTAAAGATGATGGACATTGAAAATTACCTTAATCGTTCGTAAATTCTTAAGGTAATTAACCTCATAAGCGTTCACCTAGTAGTCTCCTCCGTCTACAAATAAATGGGTCCTCGTTAGTCTTAGTACACTAGTTGAAAAAGTTAGACCGCACTACTAACACTTGTTAATGTCCATTATAGTAGCGAGTTGCTACACATACACTAGGTGTATGTGGAGCCCTCATACACTTCTAATAAAAATGCAACACCTCACCATCTACCCAATAAAAGAGAGGGAAATTATGGTGGGGGGATTTCAGTCATTTACCGCCAAACTGGTATATTAAGCAGGAGAAATGCTTTGGCGCTAATGCTAAAAGATTGTGGGTCCCACCTTTCCCACCCACTTTCATCTTCAATTTTTTTAAAAAAAAAAATTCAAAGGAAGCCATTAACATGGCAGCTTTTCAGGCCAGGTTTGTTTTTTTTTTTTTTTTTTGGTTTAATAAAATCACTGGTGTTCAACAATGTATTTCATATTTCTGATGTTCAAGATCCTATTGTTCAATATTTCATTCTCCACACTCCATCTACAGTAAACATGTTTTATGTAATGTTATTAAATCAACGAACTAAAATGTTGTAATTTCAATTTTTATTGTTATCGTTTTTTATAATCCAACAGTAATCTTTGGGGTTGTTTAATTTAAACCTTACAAATATTTTGTGTTATTTAAATCAAATGATCTAGTTTTGACAAATTTCTAGAATTGTACAATTTTGGGTAGCTAAAATTCATTATTTTGGTTCGACAAAGAAGAAGAATCGAGTTCTACTTGATTTTAAAATGTTAATGTTAATTTAATAATAAATACAGTTTTTTAATATCTTGAATACTATATATTAGTAACTTGATAATGACACCTATATTATCTATAGTATAATATCTAGAGTTACTAAACAAATGATGGAAATACTATTCAAATATATTCCAAAAAAATAGCACTTATAATTAACAAAGATAAGATTTGAACTCGGTACCTAAATGCATGGAATACGGTTTATACATTGCAATTGTAACCAAGACCACGGGATATTCACCATGTTAACAAATTGATGCTTTAAATACTTATAAAACACATCACTGTTATTTGCAAACTATATTAATATAATATAGGTTTCCAATACTGTTTAAATTCATACTGTTACCAAATCACAAACAAACTTACAATCATTTCGTCAATAAGATAATTGAAAATTATTGTCCATTATATATTTTAATTTCAATTTGAATTATCATAGTAATGGACTACAAATGTTTTGAAGATTGAAAAGCATGATGTCTTAATTTCAATTAACACATTAATTAATAGTCTCCAAAAACTTGATGGAATACAAACACATTATGATAATTGTCGATTTGTGACACGGTAGTTTTCCTGTCAAGCTAGTTTTGCCCAAGTAAATCCACCTTAAAAGTAAACCTTGAAATATCTCATGTTTGATTCAACCACCCAATACCACCGGTAATACTAAAGTTGGAGGGCTCAAATTAAATAGTGAAGGACCAAAATCGTTTATAAAATTAAAATTGTAATTTTAAAAGTAGTTATCGTTTACTAATAAATGTGACTATACAAAACTATTTTTATACTTTGTTACTTTTTGCAAGGAGGTGTATAACTTTTTTTCCTTAGGTGGAGGAGAATCCAAAATTTAATAATTATTTATTCATTCATTATTCGTTAGCATTTTTAATACGATGTTAATGTTATTACTTAATATTAATAAGACACCTACAATAGATTCTTATTATTGGATACTATCACAAATTTCTATATTTAATATCTAGTTGTTGAAAATTCTCTTATAAGTTTTAGGGGTATAGCTGTTCATACACTAATCTTAAAAATTTAAGAAAAGAGGTCATTATCATTAATGTGGGCATGAAAGTATATCAATGATTTAAAAATTGTCCAACACACTATCAATAAGCGGTATCTCATATTCCCATACATTTTAAAAGGTAGGGATAAAATTACTAAATATCGATCAATTGTTTAACCAAATATGTATATATTTATACAAAAATATATATATTTACAAAGTAATGACAAAACTCAAATTAGAGGGCTAAAAGTAAGTTGTGAAGGGTTATAATCAAATAGTGGAGGGTTACAATAAAAATAATTATAATTCATAAAAAAATTATTAACTACTAATAAATAGTATAGAATATTGTCAAAAATTATATAAATGAAGTAAGAGTTTTTGCAGATTGTAAGTAGATCTCTAACTAGTCTCCATTTTATTATCATTTTCATCTTCATTAGCATCAATAACATGATCAAAAATATTTTTAATATATCGTGTTATTTGCAGACTATTATATAGGATTCTAGTATTATTAAAATACATATATACTGTTACTAAAAAACTTTTGACAGTAATAAAATATATTTGATTCGAGTTTTAAAAATCACAGTAATATCGAACATAGAATTCGAACCTGGGTCCTAAATGCATAGAGCTCGTATTAACTAATTGAAGTTGTAACCAAGACTGAGGGATATTCACCATGTTAACAATAAATTTTTAAATACTTTTAGTCCACATCGTTGTTATTTGCAAACTATAATATAGGTTTTTAATACAACTAAATTCGTACTGTTACCAAATCACAAACAAACTTACAATCGTTTCGTTAATAGTGTAATTGAAAATTATTGCCCATATATGGTTTTATTTCAAGTTGAATTATCATTTTAATGGACATCAAATGTTTCAAATTTTAAAAAGTATGATGTCTTAATTTTAAATTAACATAGTAATTAATAGACTCTAAAAGCATGTTGTCTTTATTTCAATTAACATAGTAATTAATTCATAAGGGGTATCTCATATTTTTTAAAAGGTAGTGATAAAATCACTAACTATCGATCATTACATATGTATATGTATATATATGTATATATATATATATATATATATATATATATATATATATATATATATATATATATATATATTTACAATGTAATGACAAAACTCAAGTTAGAGGGCTAAAATTTGGTTGTGAAGGGCTATAATAAAATAGTAGAGGGTTACAATAAAAGCAAATGTAGTTCATATAAAAGATTATCAACTACTAATAAATACAGGATACTATCAAAAATGAAATAAATGAAGTAAAAGTTTTTACGATATATATATATATATATATATATATATATATATATATATATATATATATATATATATATATATATATATATATATTCATTTTTTTAAATTCTTAGCTTCATCTCTAAGCCAAACCACTTCAGCCATATTCTCTCTCCTCTTAGCTTATTCTCCAAGCCAGACCACACATCACCAACAACCATATCTCTACTCCACCCATTTTCTCTCTCCTCTTTGCCAAATTGCTGTAATTAAAGCCCGAAATTGTAGAAATTGGGTAGCAAATTACTGTAAAAAAAATTGCGATTAATTAACCTTTAGATCATCAACAACATCTGAAGAAGTGAAATTAATGAGAACCGAAGAAATGTGAACTCGTTTTCTTCGTGGAATCTTAGATTGAACATTCTTCATAAAAAATTCAGTAACAAAAACAACAATAGTAATGTGAGTAGATTGTAAAATATTTGTAGGGTGTTACTGGTTTGGTCAGGGGTTACTTGTAGGGTGTTTCTTGTTTTGGTCAGGAGTTACTTGTAGGGTGTTACTGGTTTTGGTCAAGGGTTACTTGTAGGGTGTTACCGGTTTGTATAGGGCCTACAATTAACCCTTGAATAAGTAACTCATACAAGTAACTTTTGAATAAGTAACTCATACAAGTAACCCCTAAATTAAGTAACTCATACAAGTAACTTTTGAATAAGTAACTCATACAAGTAACCCCTAAATTAAGTAACTCATATAAGTAACCCCTAAATATGTAACTCATACAAGTAACCCTTGAATAGGTAACTCATACAAGTAACCGTTGAAGTAACTCATATAAGTAACCCTTAAATTAGTCCATACAAGTAACCCTTGAATAAGTAATCCATACAAGTAACTCCTGAAAAAAAAATACAAGTAACCCCTAAAAAATACAAGTAACCCCAAAATACGTAATCCATACAAGTAACCCCGAAAAAAATACAAGTAACCCTGACAAAATCAGTAACCTCGTTATGCGCGTGTCTGGGTCCGTTATTTTTGCTGACTTGGCAGCAAGCTACATGGTGTGGCCTGCGCTGTATGTTTTTTGGTTTTTATTTGTATTTTTTGTTTGCGTTAATATTGTTTCATAGAATAAAATACAAATATAAAATCAATAATATCACGTATTTCCTATATTTAATAATTCGTTGTTGAAAATTCTCTTATATGTTTTTGGTTAAAAAATTATTATTGCTTTTGTTTCTTGAATTGATATTGTAATTATGTCTGAAATTTACTTAAATTTTAGTAATATGTTCCACATAAACATAGTAACTACAAAATATTTATATGTAACAAGTATTGAAATATAAGTAGTATAAAACTTAAATTAGTAACAACGAATCCCTTATATTGAACTTAAAATTTGTGTTTAATCAGTTACTAGAATATATAGATGAAGAGATCCATGTTTTATGATTGTGATTACAACAACTTTTATTTTGTGTTGCTAAAAAATAAACTAACTTATCAAACATTGATGTTGATGATAAGAGAAAACTGAAGAACATTGGAATTAACGATTTATCATTTTTCTTCAACGAAATATTATGTTTTAATTATGGAAAACACCAAGTTCAATTAACGTATCAGGTTGATGTGAAACAAATCATATAATGGAAAACCCCAAATTTAAATATCAACAATGTTAAATATTACAAATTCACATTCACTTACAAAATATTAAAATTAAAAACTGGAAATTTAAAAATAAAAATTGTAATCGACGAATTAGATTTCCAAAATTGTTGTTACACGTGCAAATCTCCGATTTAATTTGGATAACCCATCATTTTGCCAGGGGTAATTCTCCATTTTAATTACATTTCTTCAGTACTGGAATTGAACTCCAATTTTGCGATTATGAACCCTAGAAATTGGGGATTTCAAGGGATGTGAAAATAAAATAAAATAAAAAAATTATATTATATTATTAAAAAATATGGAGCAGATTGTGTGCACAAATCCAGAATATTGAAGATAAAAAACATGTAAATTATTTTCACAAACAAATCTAGGAAAAAAATTATAAAAGAAGAGATGAACATTATGAAGAACAATGGAGGAGAGAGAAGAACCCTAGAAATTGGGGATTTGTGAAACGAAATTTAAAAATAAAAATCGTAAAAAAAAATTGAAGCAAATTGATTCCATAAATTCAGAATATTAAATTTTTTGACATGTAAAGTATTTTAAAAAAAAATTGGATAATTTTTTTTTAAAGGAGAGGAGAGAGAAGAGAGAAAGTTAGACCCCAAAAAATAAAGGGGTCGGTCGAAGTGAGAGAGGAGAGAGTGCGGGGCTGTTGGGGAGAGTGGGGCCCAAGTTCATTTGAAATTTGAATTTGAAATTTTATATTTTGATTTTTTTGGGACTCAAATGAACAACCAATGAAAAGGCGACACATCATTAGTGTATGTCTGGCCCACATACATTCAGTGTATGTGTAGCCATTGCGATTATAGTAATGAACCAATGCTTCATTCATTACGTAAATTTTTTTTTAAAAAAAAAGGGGGAGAGAGAGAGAAAGTACATTGTTTTTTTTTAAAAAAAAGTCTGCCAAACTCTAAAAACTTGACAAAGTAATTAACTCATCTTTCCCACCATTGTTTTGCTCGCCTACCATATGTCTGTAATTGTAAGAATTGTCTTACAATTACGGAAGAACAACAAAACCCTTTTTTTTAAAAAAAAAAAATACTCCCTAACTACGAATCAAAAGAAGCCATATAAATATATAACTCAAGGTCAATGAACGAAGACGTAGTTTGTAGTGGGTTGGCTGACAATTACTGTCAAGAAAGATGAAGGTGAAGAAGAACCATGGCTTACCACTATTCTCAAACAATTAAGGTTGGTATTGTAGCAGATGATACAAATTAAGGAAGAATATGTTTGAGGAAAAAAAAAAAAGAAAGCTTCGTGAAGCTAGTGTTTCTCACGGTAATTTGGGTGGGATTAGGAATTTATAAATTTAGTGTTGTGAAGGTGGATTTATCTAGAAGGTCTACAAGATAAGAATTGATAAAGTTTGTTTTTTTTTTATTTCAATCCGATAAAACCAATTCTAGGAAATCAATTTCTCTTTTTTTTTTATAAATCCGAAAAAAGAAAATAATTAATATATATATTTGAAAATAAATTATAAATTTAAAAGTTTATATTAGAAAATTGTTGACTAAATATGCTACAAAAACTTGGGGTATTACAGACGTCCTCTCCTCAATCCTAAAAACCCCCTTCTCTCCCCCCTCAACAAACCCTTTCCTCCCAACCGGCGTCAAAACCTTTATCCCCACGCCGGCGAACCCTAATCATCCATCCCCTACCATTTCCACCCTACAACCACCATGCTGAAACCCCAAAATAAAAAAAAAAACCCAAAATTTAAAATCAAGGGTTTTGATTTTGGGGTTTTAGGGGTGGTAGTTTTGGGAAAAATTGGGCAGCGGCAATGTGGGGCAAGAGATTGTGGTTGCCGGCGAAGGTGTTTTGGTGATTGTTGCCTGATTTTGGCTCAAGGTGGTTAGGAAAGGAGGGGTATTTATGGTTCAAGGCAAGGAGTGAAAAGCATGTGGTTCAGGGGAAAGGACGAGAACCAACTCCGGGTTAGGGGCAAGGGCGGCGCCGATGCGGTGGGGAGGCTGAGCTGAGTTGTGGCGAGGTGGCTGTGGAGGTTCGCTGGTCGAAGGTGGCTGGTTGGTTGTGTAAGAGGTGATTCTTTTTTATTGATTTTTTTTAGTTTTTTAATTAATTAATAAATTATTAAATAATTTAAAAATGAACTAATTATAAACTGCCATGTGGCATAGTTAACAATAATGACAAATGGAGTTAACTTCTGTTAGTCATTAAGGGTAATTGGTGACATTTTTGTTAAACTCGGGAATATTTGGTGAATTTGAAAATTTTCATGGGTATATGGTGAATAAAAAATAACTTATAGGAGCATTTGGTAAAAAAAAATCCTTTTTTTTTAAAGTAAAAAAACTTATGCTCAATTTCTCTCCTTCCACGTCATAACCACTACAAAGTCCACAATTCCTCTCTCCCACATGCACCATAACCACCAATCCACCAACACCATTCTTCTTCTACCTCCCATAGTCCCATCCTTTCATACTCTCCAACTTTTTCCATCCATAACATAAAAACCACCTTAATTAAATAATTATTTAAAAGTAAATAATTTATCGCAAAATCGTGAGAATGGTGGGGTGGCATTTGGATTTATGTTGGTTATTTTTGGTGTTGGTTGAACGGTGGTCAACTTGCGGTGGGGGTGGGTTAGATAGTTGTGGTTTCATGATGTAATCGAGTTAGATGGGTGGTGGTTTTATGGTGTAGGTGGTTTGGTTTTGTGGTGGGGTAGGTTAGATTGGTGGTTATGTGGTGGGGGTAAGTTAAACTGGTAACATAAGGGCTCTTTATAATTATAATAATACTGAATAAAAATAAAATTTGTTTTCTTTTCTTTTCATCGCTTTAATGTATTTTTTATTCAAATACTTCGGCTAATTTAATTTGATGATATATACTTTTAAAAAAATGTTAAAATATATTATGTTATTACATTTGTTCAATGTATATTTTGATAAAATTAGCTCTTTTAAAATATAATTAACTTGCTGATAGATAAATATAATGATAAATAGATGAAATAATACAGTAACAAACAAGAAAATATAAGTGATTATGTAAGTAAATAAAAAATAAACAGAATGTTCACTAAAGATAGCAAAATACAAGATTAAATTAATATAATGTATAAAAGATACATTAAAAGATTCAATTTGAACTCACTCGTATGCAATTTTCTACCATTAAAATGTTTGTTCTAAATTTACCATCATGTATGAACACTCTTTTTAGTCTTCTTTAAAGGTGATGTTCAAAATTATTTGGGTCAGATATAATATATAAAATTGTAAAAATAAATGAAACTAAAAGAATACTCTATAAGGAAAAATAAATGCAAAAACGAACATGACATCATAAAAGAAAAAAAAGATAAAATAGGAAAAAATGAACAATAATCATATTTGAATCCACAAGCTCCCCTAAGATTAACTTCTTACCACTAATCCATGAATGGAACATTACTTCTTTATGCAGCAAAACGTTAGTATATCTGCATTTTTTTTAAAATAGTATGTGGCTTTTTCATATTGAGCCCCAACTACCATGGGCCCTAGGCGATCACACCCCTCGCCTACCCTCAGGGACGGACCTGGTTTTGGCAAGGTATAGGAGGAGAGATAAGGGAGGAGGAGCAATGAAGGATTTTTTATACAAAAAATAAATAATAAAAAAAAAGAAATAGAACTAATGAAACAATGCCACAAGGTCTATTTAACCGGTTTGGCAGGTAAGTTCAAGTCACGGATCGTTTAAGAAAAATGTGTACAATAGTTAGGACTGCCCTTAGTTATTCAAAAGTTGGAACCGTTTAAAGAAAATCTTCCATATTTGGAACCTTTGTTGTAAATTTTTCCTAAAAACTATAAATGATACCATCCAACCTATACATGATATCATAAAAATTAATCGATGATATCATTCAAACAATTAAGCATGTTATTCAAACAATGAATATACCATCCTACCTAAAAATTAGTGACGGATTTTAGAATGAAGCTATATTGAAACTTGTTATAATTTAAATAGAGTTCCCAATAAAAGGAATGAACAAAGTTGCCCCTTATGAACTTTGGCACAAAAAGAAACCTACTCTCAATTACTTTAAGGTATGGGGGATGTAGGACAATTGTAAGATTGCTGAAACCCAAAAGAAAATCATTGGGTGAAAAAGGTAATTGATTGCATTTTTATAGGCAATGCGAAATATAGCAAAATCTACAGGTTTTATGTCATTGAACAAAATGACTTTGTCTCAATTCACACGGTGATAGAGTCAAGGGATGCAATTTTTGATAAAAATCGGTTTTCATCAATTCCAAGGCTAAAGGATCGGATATTGTACCTAATACTGCTTCCGCCATTGTAGGTGATCCTATTATTAAAGATCATAAGACTATTTTGTCGGAAGTTAGGAAAAGTAAGATAATTAAAAAAGAAAAATCATTTGGACTTGATTTTCAAATTTATTTAGTTGAAGGGTCAAGTGAGTCAATAGAGACTCAAACACTATAATGCTATAGTGTGGAGGATCTTAAAACCTTTTTATGAGGATATGAAGTTTTATGATGCGACATTTTGGAAAGAAGCTACCCAAGATGAAATGGATTCAACTATGGGAATTGAAATATTAATACTCGAGTTTTGTCAGATTTATCACCCGGTTGCACTCCTTTAGGTTGTAAATTTAGGTTGTAAATGGATTTTCAAAAGAAAATTAAGGATAGATGGAACCGTAAAAAAGTAAAAGGTCCAGTTAGTTGTCCAAGAGTACAAACAAATTCACGATATTGATTACTTGGATACAAACGCACTGATGGCAAGAATAACCACCATAAGGTTGTTGATATCTCTGGTAATGACTCGTGACCTTGTACTTCACCAAATGACTGTAAAAACGACATTCTTTAATGGTGAATTGGAGGAGGAATTGTATATGAAATAACAAGAAGGCATTGTTATCAATGGACAAGAAACCATAGTGTGCAAGTTAGATCTTTGTATGGGCTAAAACAGTACCTAAGCAATGGCAACAAAAGTTTGATGATGTTGTCTTGGAAAATGACTTTAAGATGAATCAGTCGGATAAGTGTGTACATAAATTTTTTGATAATTATGGTAAAGGTGTTATGATTTGTTTATATGTTGATAACATGCTTATCTTTGAGACTAAAGTGGATCAAGTTGAAAAGAGCAAAGAATTTCTTTCATCTAAGCTAGATTTTCCATGATAGATATGGAAGAAGCGGATGTTATCCTTGGTTTTAGGATAAAGAAAGGGAATGGCTCAATAAGTTTAGCACAATCGCATTATATTAAGAAAGTGATTAAGAAGTTTAGTGGGTTGGATAGTTCTCTCATGTCTACTCTAATGGACCTAAATGTTTCTTTGGTTCCAAATGGAGGAGGTCTGGTTTCACAATTGGACTATGCTAGATTGGTTGGATGTATGATGTATGCTATGACAAGCACTCGACCGGATATAGCGTTCGCCGTAGGCAAGCTATGTAGGCGTACTTGTAATCCAAGTATGAATCATTGGCAATCTCTAAGTCGTGTTCTAAGGTATTTGAGGAAAACCATGGATTATGGTATGGTTTACAAAGGAGTAGATCCTTCGAATTTAGAAGGGTAACAGGTTCTTGTTGGATCATTAATAAAGAGGATCATTCTTCTACTAGTGGTTGGGTGTTTCTTCTTGGAGGAGGTGCTATTTTATGGGCATCTAAGAAGTAAACACGTATTACAAACTCAACAATGGCTTTCGAGTTCATAGCGTTGCCTTCGGTAGGTAAAGAAGCAAAATGGCTAACGAATTTGATAAATGAAGTGGACTTGTGGCCTAATCCCTTGTCACCTATTTCAATACATTGTGATAGTTCTTCTACTATATCAAAAGTATATATCCATGTTTATAACGAAAAGTTACGTCGCATAGGAGTGCGCCATAGTTATGTGTGTATGATGATAAAGGATAGGGTTGTTACTATTGATTTTGTTCAGTCTAATTTCAATTTGGCGGATCAATTTACAAAACTGTTGACAAGAGAGATTGTGAATAAAACTTCATTGGGATGAGTTTTAAGCCCATTGATAAGTCATGAGTGGAGGAAAACTTGATTTGACTTCTAGTACAACGCTAGACCTTGAGTTTGCAATTTTGGAGAAGGGATGAAGATGAGCCCAATTCAACTGATTCGGTGTTTATTGTTCAACGCTATACCCCTTCAGTTGTAATGGCTAGATAATTTATATAACCATTGCTTGTTCTAAATATTGTACATTCATTGTACTTGATATCAGGGTTTAAGGTGTAAAAAAAATTGCTATTCAATGCTTCCCCATAACCACCTACAACAAGTAAAATAAGTTGAGTACGAAGTTTAGTACCCTACCTGCAACAAGTGAAAGATAAGTACTCAATCTGCAACAATAGTTTAGTACCCACATTTATATTTCACCCAAAGGTAGAGTGAGAGAGGAGTGATTTTTTTTTTCTTCTTTGGTGAGAATGATCTTTTGAGTCCAATCAATCCAAATTAAAATTTAACGAGTCAATATCAAAAGAGTAGAATTTTTTATTTTTGACTGATTAAAGAACAGAAATTTGATTGAGTAACAATATTCCTTAATGACAAGGGTGGGAAATTAAACTCACCGCGTCGAATATATTCACCGCGTCGAATATAGTCTTAGTCAACACTCAACACTAACAGGAGTAACAACGACCCCAATAGAAAAATAATCAAATCAGCGATGTATTTTTTTTCTTTTTTTTTGCGCAATTTCAATAAATTCCCCAATTCTTCATCCGAATCTTCTTTCAAATTCCTCTTTCTCAGCCAAATTCGAAGGATTAAGCGTCTCATAATCTGTTTTGATTGATCAAATCTAATGTTATTATTACTGTTTGGATCCAATTTAGTCAAAATTGGGCCTAAGCACTAAATGATCCAATTAAAAGCCCAAGGTCAAGGTTCAACTCTCCAATTGCACAAAAGTCAAAGGTCAGCCCACAAAGCATGCCAATTGGGCTAAGGCCCAACCTCACCATGTATGATGAGATATAAAAGCCATCATATTGACACATTCATAGATGGACGTTGAGATTCTAAGTCATATGCTCATTCTTGCATTCAGAAATATTCCACAAAAGCCTCAAGCTACAAACTCTCTTGCATAGTGTCTTCCTTTTACACATTGTACTGACTTTAGCATCGGAGGGGCCTTCCTCGGAAACACCCCCGAGGCTAGTTTACGTGTGTTCACTGTGCAGGAAACCTTCGGCCCAACACAACTTGGACCGAATCCAGTCTTCTCCATTTCAGCGGACCTTCGGCAAGGTCCCATTGTTTTCAACCGAAACAATTTGGCGCCGTCTGTGGGGAAGACTTTCAAAACTCTTTAAGCCAAATTCCTAACCAAGATCATCTTGCAATTATCTTAGCAGCCATGGCTAAGAACCGCAAGAGCAAAAGCCTCCGTCAAGGAGCGGGCGAAAAGCCTAAAACCCCTACACCATCGCCCTCGCCGGACCGGAACTCTCCCAAGGGTGCCGGCTCGGGGGGAGGATCATACAAAGAGGATTCCCTATCTCCTGTAATGCATGACTCTCAATATAGGCCGGACCACTCTCGGTCTAGCAGGGGTCAGTCTGATCATAGGACATATTCAGTGTCCCAAAGCCAACCATCGGCTGCGCGGCCTCATTCCCACACTCGGCCGAGGACCCCTTTGACGGGGCCCAGCTCGGAAGAGGTGGCAAGAGCGCTGGCAGTACTCATGGAGGCAATGAGGGCACAGAATATGCCACCGCCTCGTGATCGAACTCCTCCGCATACCCGGCATCAGCGGAGGAAGTTAGACCATGACGGTGGGAAGCTTCCTTCCTTCCGGGAATTGGAAGAGTGGGAGGAGGATTCTTGGAAAAATGAAAAACAGAGGAAAAAGAACTCTCAATTATTTAAAGGATCCTCATCCTCAAGACCAGCAGCGCATAAGAGCAGCAGCTCAGCTTCTCGGCCAGAATCTACTCGCCGGGAACCTGAGACTGTTCGCAGAAGCGTCCTTGACCGACTCGGCGGCCAGGAACCGAGCGTGCGTAGTCGCCTCTCGTTCCCTGCAGCCGAGGCCCAGACTTCCCAGCCAGGGACGAAAACCACTCCTACCTCTCTAAGAGGGCGGAGCGCGGTCCCTTCGGCCAGGAACAAGGGCAAGGCCGTTATGCTACCCGCTAGTTCACCATTCGAGCAATGGATACTGGAAGAGCGCGTACCCACGGTTAAAATACCGTCGCATATCACATATGACGGGACCACGGATCCGAAGGACCACGTGGCCTCGTATGAGACTCATATGCATCTTTGCCCCAGATCCGAGGCGACTTGGTGCAAATATTTCCCAACCACTCTCAAGGGGATCGCGCAAGCGTGGATCTCCAAGGGAGTAAGGCAAGGCTCCATAACAGGTTGGGATGATCTGTCCTCCAAGTTCAGGAGCAAGTTTTCCACGGCAAACCGCCGAGAGAAGACTACCGCAGAGCTCATGAGTCTGCAACAGGGGGAAACCGAAAGCCTCCGAGACTACCTGACCCGTTTCAGTAACGAGTCATCAAGCGTCTCCCAGCTGGACCAGGGGTTAGCTGTTTTTGCAATGCAGAATGGCCTTCAGCCAGGAAAGTTCCTAGACTTCATGGTCATGCATACCCCGCAGACCTTGGAGGAAGCTCTTAGTGCTTCGGATAAGTTCATCCGAGCCGAAGAGTGGAATAAAGCAAAAACCCAACCTCAATCCGGGGGAGGGAAACAGAGGCAAATACCCTTGTCTGAAGGCCAAGGCCATAAGGCAAAGGGAAAATCAAAGGCTCCGGAGCCATCTTTGGCCAACGACCTAAAGAAGGACAGGTTTGCCTCATACACAGGCAGATACGAGTCCTACACTCCGCTCTCTCTTCCACGCGCCAAAATTTACAGTGTGACGAAGGAGGAGCAGAGTTACCGAAAGCCGAGACCACTCCCAGAGTGGTATCAGCGAAAAAATAAAAATCAGTGGTGTGAGTTCCACGAGTCTTCGGGCCACAACACTGAGGAGTGTATCCAACTGAAGGACCAGATAGAGGACATGGTCCGGAAGGGATACTTGAAAAAATACATCGCGGATCACCGCGAGAAAAAAGAATCCGAGAGGTCAGCAAAGGACCCTCGGCAGGACCTTGATTTCCCCCGGAAAAACAGTAAAAAACCGGAGGGGAAATTCCCTCCGATCAATGTTATCTCGGGAGGAATATACTCTCGGAGGGAGCACAAGCGTCACCTTAGAGCTTTGACTCACCAGGTGAACAACGCTGACATTCAATCTCCCCAGTCGCCGGTGCCGAACATGACGTTCACAGCCGCCGACTGCCGGGGGATTACGTTCCCTCACGAGGATCCGTTGGTGATCATCGCCACGGTGGCCAACCACGACGTCAGTAAGGTCCTTGTTGACGGTGGCAGCGGAGCAAACATTCTGTTCCGAAAGGCCTACAATCAAATTAAGCTGAAGCCCAAGCACCTTACGCCGGTACCCTATCCGGTATCCGGGTTCAATGGGGCTTCAACTTATCCAGATGGGAAGGTGACACTTCCTGTCACCATCGGTTGCGATGAGGCAGCCCGGAACGTCATGATTGAGTTTTTGGTCATCGACGCTCCTTCAGTGTACAACGTGATTTTGGGGAGACCCATAATTCACGAGATCCAAGGGGTCGTCTCAACTTATCATCAGCTGATGATTTACGTCTCAGACGCCGGCTTCCCCGAAAGGATACAGGGCAACCAAAAGGACGCCCGAAGGTGCAACTACCTCAAGCCATCCAGTAGTCGCCCAGATGACGACAAGGATGAGGAGGAGAAAGAAAAAGAAAGAGAGCCAAGCACAAAAAAGCCGAAAGGCCTAAGTGCTTCGGCCCAAGGATCCGTGCCCAGAGAAAAAGGTCCCGAAAGGGAAAAGGTTGACTCTTCAGCTGAGCCGCAAGACTCAGAGAGCCATCCGAAGAACACAAAGACTGGGACACCTGCTGACATTGGCAGCAGACCAGATTCTGAAGAGTCCAGTCCATCGGCAATGGACATGGATCAACAGACTGAAACAGTTGAGTTGGCCGAAGGAGATGCTGAGAAATGTGTAACAATCGGGATGGACCTTGATCCGAACACCCGTTGTGAACTTATTCAACTCCTTCGGGACAACAGAGATGTGTTTGCTTTCTCGGCAGCTGATATGCCCGGGATAAGTTCAGACCTCATCTCCCATAAGCTTAATGTTGACCCAACGTGTCGACCAGTTAAGCAAAAGAAGCGGAATTACTCCGCCAATAAGAACCGAGACATCGCAGCCGAAGTCAAAAAATTATTGGAGGCAGGGTTCATTGAACCTTGCCAATATCCGGAATGGCTGGCAAATGTGGTGATGGTTCAGAAGCCCAATGGTACCTGGAGGATGTGCGTTGACTTCACGGACCTAAATAAGGCTTGTCCAAAGGATTTTTATCCCTTGCCGAGAATCGATCAGCTAGTCGATTCGACAAGTGGCCATGCCTTGCTTAGTTTCATGGACGCATTCTCGGGGTATCATCAGATCTTTATGCACCCCGACGATCGAGCCAAGACAGCATTCGTCACGAACGCTGGGGTGTATAATTACAAAATGATGCCCTTCGGATTGAAAAATGCGGGGGCAACCTATCAAAGGCTGGTGGATCAAGTTTTCGCCGATCAAAAGGGCCGAAACATGGAAGTCTATGTTGACGATTCGATCGTCAAAAGCAGAAAACTAGAGGACCATGTAAAGGACCTGGCTGAAACTTTCGCCACCTTGAGAAAGCATCAAATGAAGCTGAATCCGAAGAAGTGTGTCTTCGGCGTGAAGTCAGGGAAATTCCTGGGGTTCATGGTCAGCAAAAGGGGGATTGATGCCAATCCCTCTAAAGTCAAAGCGGCGCTCGACCTTCCTGAGCCGAAAACGAAGCGGGATGTTCAGCGGCTCACCGGAAGAATGGCAGCCCTCTCGAGGTTCATTTCCAGAGCTTCGGATAAGGGTTTACCCTTCTTCAAAGCCCTGAAACTCCCGAAAACAAAAGAGCTTGTTTGGGAGGAAGAGCAAAAAGACGCCTTTCAACAGCTTCGGGAGCATCTGGCTCAACTCCCAACGCTGGCTAGCCCAGCTGAAGGAGAAACTCTATACCTATATGTGGCCGTTAGCCCGGCCACCATCAGCGCAGTATTGCTGAGGGAAGAGAGTAAGAGTCAACAACCGATCTATTTCGTCAGTCATACACTGACGGATGCCGAGACCCGCTATCCTCTACTCGAGAAAGTTGCTTTCGCGGTAGTAGTAGCTGCTCGGAAGCTGAGGCCCTATTTTGATTGCCATCAGATAGTGGTCTTAACTGATCAGCCGTTGGAAAAAGTTCTCGGCAAGGTTGAAAAATCCGGTAGGCTAGCCAAGTGGGCTTTTGAGCTCACCGAATTCAGCATCAGCTACCGTCCGAGGGCTGCAATTAAGGCTCAAGCCCTGGCGGATTTCTTGGCCGAATGCTCATACCAAGAAGTGCTGGACAGTGAAAAGAAAGTCTGGACCGTGTTTACGGATGGGTCTTCCACCGAAAACGGTTCGGGGGCAGGAGTGGTGATAACTTCTCCCGAAGGCAAATCCTTTGAGTATGCACTAAAATTTTCTTTTAAGGCCTCGAACAATGAAGCCGAATATGAGGCAGCAATCGCCGGACTACAATTATGCATCTCCTTGGAAGCCGATCATGTCTGCTTAAAAACAGACTCCCAGCTAGTTGCATATCAGATCAGTGGCAGCTATGAGGCCAAAGAGCCCTCCATGATAGCTTATCTTACCAAGATCAAATCAGTCATTGCAGAGCTGAAAACTTTTGAGGTTCAGCTGATCCCAAGGGGTCAGAATACTCAAGCCGATGCACTCTCCAAACTTGCTAGTTCATCTTTTACCGAGCTGAACAGGTCTGTATATGTAGAAGTGCGTCGAGAGAGAAGTGTCGACGAAGCACCTGAAGTGTGCTGCGCTGACCCAGAGCCTAGTTGGATGGAACCCATCTTAGCTTTCAAGCTTCGGGGAGAAACTCCTGAGGATAAAGCTTTGGCCTCCAAGATGAAGAGAACCAGTTCTAGGTTCATTGTCTTCAGGGGGAACTTCTGAAAAAGTCCTTCTCAGCCCCATTGCTGAAATGCGTGGGACCAACAGATGCAGATTATATCCTACGGGAGATTCACCTCGGCATCTGTGGGAACCACGTGGGGGAAGAACCTTAGCCCACAAGGCATTGAGGGCCGGATATTACTGGCCCACCATGATCGCAGATGCCAAGGAGCTGGTTCGGAAATGCGAAAAATGTCAAAAATATGCTCCAGTTATCCGTCAGCCAGCAAGGGATCTTCAGTCGATCCTTAATCCACTCCCGTTTGCCCAATGGGGACTGGATATACTGGACCATTTCCAGAGGCTGTGTATCAGAAAAAATGGCTGATAGTTGGTGTCGACTACTTCAGTAAATGGATCGAGGCCGAAGCAGCCTCGAACATTACAGAGCAAACTGTCAGAAAATTTATCTGGCAGAATATCATCACTCGCTTTGGCATCCCGAGAGTATTTGTCTTCGATCATGGGAGGCAATTTGACAACTTACCGCTGAAGCGATATACAGATCAGTTCGGCATAAAACTGGCATATTCAGCAGTATGCCACCCGCAAAGCAACGGACAAGCCGAAGCAGCAAATAAACAGATCTTAAATGCCCTCAAGAAGAGGGTGGAAGATCAAAAGTCCAAATGGCTAGAAGAGCTCCCTGGAACCCTTTGGTCCCTTCGGACAACTGAAAAAGAGGCAACGGGCCACTCACCTTTTGAACTGGTGTATGGTGCCGAAGCCGTCCTTCCAGTGGAAATTGGCTCTGAGAGCCTTCGAGTGCACCATTTCTCGGCTGAGAATGAGCGACTGATGAGGGAATCTCTTGATTTCCTCGACGAAGTAAGAGACTCAGCTCGAGATAAAATGGCCGCCTATAAGCAGAGAGTCAGCAAATTTTATAACCGAAGGGTCCATGCAAGGCCTCTCAAAATTGGAGATCTTGTCCTTCGGAATGCTGCTGCAGTTCAGAAAGGCCGAACCCATGGGAAACTCTCAACTACATGGGAGGGACCTTATGAAATTTATGATGAGCTTCAGCCAGGGACATACCGACTTCGGCAGTTGGATGGAACTGAGTTGAAAAATCACTGGAACGCTGATGTACTGAAAAAATATCATGTGTAAACCCTTCGGGCAGAACAATCTTTGTAAGTACATTTTGAACTAATGAAAGGCCTTGGAGCCGCCATTTATATAAATATTTACAACTTTTTATCCTTTCAAAATTTTCTTTGTTCTATCTACTCTTTAAGGGTTTTTTATTCAGCCTCGTCTGAAACCTTCGCCTTCGGGTAACTGGGTTTCAGATTGCTGACAAAACTCGTCTTTTTAAAGAACACTGGTCTTTCAGCTGAAGTCAAACTTCAGTAAGACTTGTTCTCCAAAGGCATGAGTCCATGGACAATTCTGGGATATTGCCTTAGCTGAGCCTTGTATCCCAGAGAGCCATTATCCGAAACATTGCCTTAAGTTGGCCCTGTGTTTCGGGTATCCATTTTTCAAAGATAGACAGAAAATCAAGGATAACAGCAACAGTTGAAAATTTTTAAATCAGCCTCGTCTGAAACCTTCGCCTTCGGGTAACTGGGTTTTCAGATGGCTTACAAAACTCGTCTTTTTAAAGAACACTGGTCTTTCAGCTGAAGTCAAACTTCAGTAAGACCTGTTCTCCAAAGACATTAGTCCATGGACAATTCTGGGATATTGCCTTAACTGAGCCTTGTATCCCAGAAAGCCATTATTCGAAACATTGCCTTCAGTTGGCCCTGTGTTTCGGATGTGCGTCTTCTTTAAGAACGCTGGTCTTTCAGCTGAAGTCAAACTTCAGTAAGACTTGTTCTAAAGAGGTTAGTCCCAGAAAGCTAATATCCCAAGCATTGCCTTCAGTTGGCCCCGTGTTTCGGATATCCAACTTTCAGACAGTCAATCTTCAGTAAGACTTGTATCCCAGAAGCATTGCCTTCAGTTGGCCCTGTGTTTCGGATACCCATTTTGAAGAAGTGCAGAAATTGCTTATTCAACTGAAGTCATACTTCAATTTCTGGGGGGGCAAGAAGCACTCAGTGCAACTATGTTCGGCAGAGTTGAAGAAAAGAAGCAGTTAAAGCATTCAAAAATAAAGCAACTGAAGAAAAGAGCATCAAAATAAAGCAACTGAAGAAAAGAGCATTAGATTAATATTTCATGCTCAAAAATTGAGCTACAAGTTCAATAATTCAGTATCGGCAGCCGCCCACAAGCGGAAAATAACAGCTGCCGAAATACGTACATAAGCAAAAAAATAAAACTGTTGTACGACAAGGCAAGCTGAAGCAAAAAACAAGGCAAAAAACTCAGAAAGCGGCAAGTCTAAAGTTAAGCACATGATGAACCGCAAGATTCTGAAGACGACTGCCCGAGTTCCTATGCTTCAGCCTGAGGATCAGACTGATCAGCGTTGAGCCCCATGGTGGCCTCAGCCCCAGCAGCAGAAGAAGCGGGCTTTGCACTTTGCCGAGCCTCCCTTTCCCTCTGCTCAGCTTCCAACTCCAGTCTCTCAGCTTCCTCTTCGGCTTCCTCAGCCTTAAGAATTTCAGCTTCGGCTGGAGTTGCATACTTCATGTGAGGGTCTTCGGGATTCTGGACCCACTCAGCACATTTAGACCAGTCCAGCTTCGGCTCAGCATGAAGGCAGACTCTTCGGCATACTCGGAATCCGTTTCTGAAACCCATCTCATATTCCTCTTGGGTATAAACACGGACTTTGAGTAAAGCCTCAGCATCAGCCAGCTTCTTCTGGGTCTCCTCCAAGTCTTCCTTGGATTTCTTCAACTCATCAGCGACTTTGGAGGAGGAACCCTTCAGCTCATTCAGCTCTTGCTGAATTTGGAAAGCCTTTGTCTGAGCTTGGGCCACTTCAACTTTCTGGATCAGCAGTTGATCCTCAGCCTCTTGGAATTTAGCTCTTTGGGCTTCAAGCAGCAGCAGCAGCCTCTGAGAGTTGGACGTCTTTGGCCAGGAGCAACTCTTCAGCAGCCATTCGGCTGGCTTCAAGAGCCTCTAGACGCTGCTGCACTTCAGCTTGTGCAGCAGTTCCTTCTTGAATTCGGCTCTCAACAGCAGCCTTGAATTTGGAGACGTCCACTCCCATATGCTCCTGGAGGAATTTTTCCCCTTCCATCAGTGGGGGAAAAACTTCCTTCTCCATAGCATCGCAGAAGGTTTTCAGGGCTTCGGCAGCTTTTTTCCCGTACTCCTCAACCTCCTGCTGCTTCTCTTCAGCTGCTGCTTGCTTCAGCTTAGCAAGCTTTACTTCCTCTTCAGCAACCTTCTTTTCGTGCACAGCAGCGTCTACCCTATCTTGTAGGGTATCTATCAGCTCTACAGTAAGAGTCTGATTGTGCACGAACTGAAAACAGGAAGACAAAAATAAATAAATAAAAAAAAAATATATATATATATAAAGAGCTGAATTTCGGAGGAAATGAAGGAAAATTACCTGCATCATCAGCAGTTGGTTTGACCTGGCTGGGTCAGGAACTGATCTGCTGGATTCGCCCATCCAGCAGTGGCCTTCAGCGACCAGATCCTTGCCCTGTCTACTTCGGACATGCCAGCAAAATTGCGAAGTAGGCTGCAGCTCCTTCTCGGTTTTGACCCATATGAGGTCCCAGATGTGGTCTGGGATTGGAATTCGGGGGCCGAGAAACCCATTTCTCCAGAATGCAGAGTCTGGAAAGAAGGAAGGCGACGATGGAGCTTGATTAGCTTTGTTGTCTCAGCATCGTCCTTCTCAGAGGAGTCAATTACTATGACCTCCTCTTCTTCAGGGGTGAGGACGAAAGCCTCAACCTCTCTTGCGATGTCTGCCGTGAAGCCTCAGCGCTGGACATCACGGCATCCTTATGTTCGTGCTCATCAGCACTCTTCTTGATTTCTTCTGGGACCCTCCCTTAGGTTCGGGAGTTCTCTGATCCACCTCCATCTCAGGAGGTGGCGGAGGGGTCTTTTGAGGTGATTGGGTGTTGGCTGGGGAACCCTCGGCGATCCGTTGCCTTCCTCAGGTTCCCTTATTGCGACGCCGATGGTCATCGGCCTCTGCTGAAAGTCATGAGGGCCGATGATGGCCATCCTTCGGCGCCTTTTCAGAAGGGGCTGCTCGTCCATATCTGAGTCTGAAGACTCTTGTATTTGGTCTTCGGGACGAACAGGAGCTTTGCCTTCTCTGTGTCTGTTACTCTCTTCAGATTGTAACAGACAGGGGGGAGAAGAATGTGAGTAATAAAAAAAAAAAAAAAAAAAAAAAAAAAAAAAAAAGAAAGAAGAAAAAAGAAAAAGTTGTCTGAAAGCTCACCGAGGTCTTCAGCAAAGCCTCGTCTTCTTCAGCTGCTCTAGCTGCAGCTTCGGCTTCAGCAGCTCTGGAGGACCCTTCTCCTCCTTCGCAAGCCTCAAGTACCCGTGCACCTCTTCGGCTGTGCAGGCAGCTTCAGCTTCTTCGTTCAGCAGCTGAAACCAAGGGTCTCTCTTCTTCCACCAAGGCTTCTGCCTCTGATACAGAGCAACAGCCTCAATTTGGAAGTGGGAAGAGTCTAGATGAACTTCCTATGCCTCGGCTCAGTGATAGACGGGGCCCGTTCAGTTACAACTCGCTCTCGGTTAACACCAAGACGAGCGTAGTTAATGCCAACGTTGGTCTCGTCCCGCTCTTGAAAAAGGAAAGGGGAAAGTTTAGCTCAGATATATCGGCACAGCATAAAAAAAAGCAAAGCGAGAGAAGAAAAAGAGGTAGTTAAAAAGCCTCGGCCCCAGCCGAAGAAGCTTACCATCCTTAAACTTTCGGCTGAGGCCAACAGCTGCTAGCATGTTCTCTTGAAACGTAATGCGTATCGGGGAGCAAGTCTCCGGGATATGCTGCATTCGACCACTCCCCCCCGGGTTCGGCAGCTTGCCGAAGATATGTTGCTGATCCAGGTTCGGATCCGCCCCCGTTATCTGCGGGGGGACCTAGACTTCCCATTTCGGGATCAGGCTCAGCTAAGTACCGGGGAGCGCTGAAGACGCAAGGGTGGCCCGGATCTGTGGGTGCCCTACCCAAACCATTGACCTCTCCAGTCCTTGTCTGAAGAGTCGTTTGGCCACAATGGTCAAGTATTGGGGCCGGACTCAATCCGGTACCACCCAGAACCATGGCTTCCGTGCCCACTTTGAATATTTGGCACTAGCCGATGAGAGCTTTTTGAAGCAGTGCAGGTTCGGCACGTACTTGAAGAACTTGCAGACCCATAAGTATGTCATCACCCTTCGGATGCTGGTGGGGGGTTAGCTGACATAGGAAATGTTGTAATGGATCAGCAAGTCTCGGACGAAAACGTCCAAAGGGAACCTCAGCCCGTACTGAAGCTGTCTCGTGTACACCCCCACATACCCCGGGGGTGGACGATGGATTCTATCGGATGCTGAGGGCATTCGGCACCAATATCCATCAGCTTCACAAATGCCGTAATGCAACTCAATTTGCTCGGCAAATCGATATTGATCGGCGTTCTCTACCCACCATGAGTAGGGGCGGTTCTTTATCATGGCCGAAACGACTTCGGCATTCTCCCATTCTGAAAACCCAGGGAGGATATCCCAAAGGACAGCGGGAACTTCATCATCCCGTCCAGAAGCGCTCGGCTCATCGTTCTTTGAGGAGGAGCCGAGGAAAGGGGAGTCGCCCTAATCCCTTCAGCAGGGTCAGACTCCGGCCTTTGACCATTCCAGGTCCCAATCCTGTTCCTAGGATCGGGAATCGGCCTTGCTCTTCTTGGAGCACGGGCTCTACCTCTAACTCCTCTTGCCATGATTATTTCGAAGAGAAAGTCGAAAGGAAAGGGGAAGGAGTTCGAATTCGAAGAAAATAAACTGAAATCAAAGGAATTTACCTTAATCTGAAGCGAAAGTTGCCGATTTACGAGTTCGTAGTGGCAAGTCTCAGTTTCTAAGCTCAATGCTCGGGAATTTGCGAAGTTTTGATGCGGGTCTTGGTTTCTCTCTCGAGGAATTCTGGGTTTGTGTTGGTGAATAAGTGAGGAGAATGACACGCCTCTGTTTATATCTCCAGGTACGGGATACGAAGAGTCTGCTTTAATTTCTCTTAAATACCCACTAAGTAACCATTAAACACATGATCTTGTGATTAAACTGCCCATTATCCGTCCAACTTCCGCAATCATTAACCGTTGTTATCTCATTAATTACGGTTTAAATTCAAATTTTTGGATCAATTAAATCATTTACTTCCCTCCTTTTCTGAATTAAATCAAACCCGACCCGTCATCCTTCCAAATCGGGTCTGGGGGGCAAGTTGTTTGGGTCCAATTTAGTCAAAATTGGGCCTAAGCACTAAATGATCCAATTAAAAGCCCAAGGTCAAGGTTCAACTCTCCAATTGCACAAAAGTCAAAGGTCAGCCCACAAAGCATGCCAATTGGGCTAAGGCCCAACCTCACCATGTATGATGAGGTATAAAAGCCATCATATTGACACATTCATTTATTCATTCATATGCTCATTCTTGCATTCAGAAATATTCCACAAAAGCCTCAAGCTACAAACTCTCTTGCATAGTGTCTTCCTTTTACACATTGTACTGACTTTAGCATCGGAGGGGCCTTCCTCGGAAACACCCCCGAGGCTAGTTTACGTGTGTTTACTGTGCAGGAAACCTTCGGCCCAACACAACTTGGACCGAATCCAGTCTTCTCCATTTCAGCGGACCTTCGGCAAGGTCCCATTGTTTTCAACCGAAACAATTACTATTTGTGATCAATTATCAATTGTAGTTTTATTAAAA